>NC_086324.1:124634487-124934487 GCF_036172605.1 Pelobates fuscus
ATCACTCAGAAGGTTAATATAGTAGGATCGTCATCTCTACACTGCATGAAGAGAAATAACTTTCTGGCCTTGCCTCACAGCAAGTGTTCCATTTCCAACAATGGTACTGTTAAAAGAGAGCGGAGTATACGTGATTCATTCTCAGCTTTTACTATGAAATAAGTAAATTCAAGCTGCACAGACTAAAATAAAATATTCTTATCTTGTTACCAAATTTTCCTAATAGTGTTTCACTGATAAGCAGAATGCTGCTATATGAGCCTGAAGGAATAACTCCACTGTTGCATTTACAACCCAGGCACCCATTACGCTCTGTAATATGTTTAGCCAAACCAGCCACTGCTGTATTTTCATATCTGAGGGTAGGCTGCCTCCTTAAGCTTCACTTTTTCATTGGTGACTTGGAAGGCAAAGCAGTATGGCAGTACCATAGCTTTTCACTCTTTCATTCGAGCTCCATCCACTTTCTGTTATAACACTATTAATTTTGGTCAACCAATACAGTCCACCAATGCTCGGCTCAGAAAACCTACATATTTATTTAAATTGGACACGCACCTACATATGAATGTGTGATATACAGAGCTTCATCAATGTCCAATGATGCACAAATCGCTTAAGAGACATTGGCTGTATTGGAAATCTGGGTTCTTGGTTTATCATTCCTTTTGTCTGCAGGTAGAATTACCTTCTAAAAGCAGTATTGCGCCAGTATTGCACCAACTTTTGTTTTTGAATGTGAAATGTTTCTAGATCTATGGTACATTAGGGACTGTCTTGTGAAAGCTAGGAGGCTGTATGGTATAAGGTCTTCAATTGGAGATTATCTTGATTCTGATTGATTGTATATTTCAAACCATTTGCAAATGTTCGAGAATCTTTATAATATCATGTGTTGACTGCATGTTTCTGCATAAACAAATATATGCCACAACAAGATAATTTGCAACATTGTTCATAGTTTCCCTTTGTCTTCTCTTTCTTTTAGTACTTCAACTACGTCTACAGCAGAGGCGAACAAGAGAACAACTTGTAGACCAAGGCATCATGCCACGTAAGTTACTCACATTTTATTTGTACTCATGGTTGAAGAATTTAATGTGTTTATAGGAATTCTAATACTTTGGTTACTTCAATAGAAAAAAAAAAAAAAATTGATGAGGAAAAGCAAAGCTTTTTTTTTTACTTGCACACTATCCTAAATCCCTATGCACATTTAAAGGGACACTGTAGGCACCCAGACCACTTCAGCTCATTAAAGTGGTCTGGGTACAAACTCCTATCACCCTTAACCCTGAGAATGTAATTATTGCAGTTTTATAAACTGCAATAATTACCTGCTAGGGCTTCTGCTCTAGTGGCGATCTACCAGACAGACACTAGAGGTACTACCGGGCCTGAAGGAAACTTTTGGTTGCCTAAACAACGCTGGTCATCCTCACGCTATGCATGAGGACCTCAGCACCGCCGGAATCCCAATAGGAAAGCATTGAATAATGCTTTCCTATGGGGAAATCCTAATGCGAACGCGGCTATTGCCGCACATGCGCATTAGGTCTCCCCCGCCGGCAGACATGGGCAGAGCTGAGCCTGCGCCGGGGACATCGATGCTGGATTTAGGTAAGTGACAGAAGGGCTTATTAACCCCTTCTGCACCATGGAGGGGGGCAGAGGGCCTAGACCAGGGGGTGGAAAGCTATAATGCCAGAAAAACTTGTTTTTTTTCCCTGGCACTATAGTTTCCCTTTAAGTAACAGGAGTTTTTTAACAGCACTCCAATGGCCAACCAAGTTCAAGCTTACCTGTCACGTTCTCCCTCGCTGGCTGACATCAGCAGGGGGCGGTACTAAAGTGCTTGCTGCGCTCGCATTAGGTCTTCACTATAGGAAAGCCTTGTATAATACTTTACTATGGGGTTTCGAGGGACCAAAAGTGACCCGGAAGTCTCTCTAGTGGCTTTCTGGTAGACAGCAACTAGAGGTAGAATTAACCCTCAAAGGTAATTATTCCAGTTTCTCAGAAGCCTCAACTATTACCATTGCAGGGTTAAGGGACCTGGGACACTGCACCCAGATCACTTCCATGAGCTAAAGTGGTCTGGGTGACTTTACTGTCCCTTTAATAGGTTACACATGGGGTGGGCAGCAGCACTGTAGCATGACTATACAGAAGCAAGGAGAAGCTTTGGGGGAGGCTTTAGGTTTTAACTGAACATAAGTGACAATATTAAAACAATTTATTTATTTAAAATTGTTTGGCCTGCCCCTTACGTATAGTTGTGTAAGCAAGGATACATAAATGGAGAAAGTCAAAACACTTGCTAACCTGCCTCGTCGTAAGTAAACATTTTGAGAATCCTTATTTCAAAGTTTGTATAGACTTCTCCCTTTCTTCTTTAATATTATGGTACAAATGGGGGCCTTGAACAGCTTCAGCTTCTTGTACATTCCATCTCCATTTTATTCTTACCATATGTTTGTCAACTACTTTTTATATGCAAGCAATTAAATGTAGCTTAAATATGCCCCCTTATAGGTCAACTAAGCTAAACTTACAAATACAAATAAATCAAATAAAATAATAATTGGAGACAAAATCTAAACAGTAAAAATATATAACCGTGATATTACTTTGCCAATAGGTAGGTGAACACTATTTCTACTTAGTAGATTTAGCTGTATATCATCTGTATTTAGAATTAGCAATCCTGGTGAACTTGTTGAGATAAGAAGATGCAGGGTAAACAAACTGCTTCTGGTTTTAGTAAGCTCTGTGCTTGTAAAATGGAGACTCAGTTATCACAAAAGAGTACAGCCAAACACATTCTAGATTCTGTAGTAGCACATAATCAAAGGCAGTTTCTGATGATTTTTGCATTGCCTTTCTGAGAACAGATTCTGTATCTCCAGTGCTATAAAAAGACAATTGCCCAATGCTCATCAATGTATTGATTCAAATCAGCACTAATGGATGCCTATGCAGCAATTCAACATCTTCAATTTTAAAGTGAGGCTGCCATGGTTGAAGTGTTGCTACATTTTTTTATTTTCGAGCACAGCAGAGACTTTTTAAAAAAAAAAATTCATAATTTTTTTTGTGTGCAATAGGGACCACAAACAAGCATATCAAAGCAAACTGTATCATGACAAGATTGAGCTGCACATTTTTTTTTTTAAGTAACCAGGATGAAGCTAGGAGATGATTACATCTGATCAGTATTAAAAGGTTGTATAAATTAGCAGTTGTGGTAGGCATATTTATGAAAATCAAAAGCTTAAACTTTGCCATTAAAACAGGAGCTGAGGGGGGGCGGGGCCTGACCGCCAAGCTGCTTGGTCGCACAAAGCGTGTGCTCCGTGTGAGAATCCAATATTGAGCTATTTTAAGGATATTTATCCCAAACAATCTGTCAACATTGAAGCTGGGAAGAATAAGTGTAATCCTGAGACTCAATTTGTGGGGTTCCCGTGTCATAACGGACAACCTAAACTTGACGATAAAGTGCGGCCTACCGTAGAGGTGAGCAAGGGAGAGGCGGTTGATAGACCTCTGACAGCACCTGTCTCTAAGAAGCCACAAAGGATCAAGGCCCTCGTGAATGCTACCTACTTACACCACAAGATGCCCAGCACCCGCTACTGTGTACCGGGGAGAAGGGCCTGGCGGGGGAAGATCCTGATGCCGACCTCATCCTGTCAGAAGGAGCAACGTCAAACTACACCTTCCCTGGCTGGCAGAGCGAAAAGCAACCAGAGTACTGGGACATGCACGTGGGCTCCTGAGAAGAAAAAGCCTCCCTCGGGCAATCACCCACCCCCTGCAAGACCATACACCATGACAAGCCAAGCGCCACGCGGGGCATGGCCTCGAAGCAGCATCCACGTAGACGAAAGAGCTACCGCTACCCGCGGCAATACACCACCCAGGCATTCCGCCCCTCTCCATCAGAGAGAGATAAGGACTGTTGGCAGGTTTGGATCCACGGCACACAACTGCAAGCCAATGACTCAGCCTAGGGCCGGAGGGAAACCCAATATAACTGCTGGACTTATGCTGGCTCACTGAACCCCCACTTCCAGGGTTTCTGTTTCCCATACCTGGGAATCGGCAGATCATTGACCAGTAAAGCTCCTACTACACTGGAGTCTTCACTATACATGCTTATAATGCCTGTTTTCACATATTATTTTCTTTTCAAGTTTAATTCAATCGGACACTATTTCATACAAACGTCATACAAACGTATATACATGCACGCCAAAAATAAAGAATAAAAAAAAAAAAAAACAACAACCAGGAGCAAATTCTTAATAACGTAAGACAGAATTATATAGAATTGATTAACGTTAAATAGATTAAGATAACCACTAGACTATTCCTCCACAACAAAGCAAACATAAGGAGTCTCCAGGCCATTAAAGCTATTGCCTAAGGTAGAGCAGCAAAGCAATCATGGTGAGCACTAAAAATGAGCTTTGCGTTAGAGGACCTGCATCGAGCTGCTTAGCCGATGCCTATTAATGGTAGGCTGTTAACACTTGAAGACATGAGTCCACTTTTTCGCATGCGAGGACGCCACCAGTCCCAGGTGTAGTTGCACTCCCATGCCGTAGTGACATGATAAGGACAGAGTCAATCTGCCGGACCAGGGCCCAGGAGAGACATTTTATTCTAACTAGGCATTGTGTATCAGTAGAATAAAAAGTCTCTGGTGGGGTAGGCCTAGCAGAAAAAACACTCATACCGTACAGACAGGTATGATAAAGAAAATAATATTCCATTAATTTAAAGGTTCTTGAAGAAACTGATGTTTATGTAAAAATTTGTAATAACTAAATATCAAAGAACTAAGTGATACTGTAAAAGACATTCAAGGTAAATAGGATTATTTGTTTTAAGGCCAACCTCATTTCACAAGAAATGTAATAGATTTGCATGTACCGTATATACTCGAGTATAAGTCTCCGCGCCGGTCTGGTCAGCTCCCTTCTCCTCCAGTGTAAGTTTCGCGAGAGCCGCGGGGTCAGAGCCCGTGGCAACGCTCCGCGCGGCCGCAAGACTTACACTGTGAGCTGACAGGGGAGCTGACCGGACCGGCGCAGAGGAGAAGGGAGCTGACAGGAGCTGCAGGAAAGGTAAGTAAACGCTTCCTGCCAGCCACCTCCTACACAGTGCTCACCACTGGACCACCAGGGAGTGAGAGCCCCCCTCCTTGCCATGTATCAAGCAGGGAGGGGGACGAATAAAAATAAATAAATTTAAAAAATAAAATAAGATATTAATAATAAAAATAATAAAAAAAAAAATATTACTAATAAAACCAAAAAAATATTAAAATAATAATAATTAAAAAATAATAATAAAAATGCCCACCCCCAACCAAGGCTCTGCATCACACACACACACTGCACTCATACACACACTGCATTCATACACACACGCTGCATTCATTTTATACACACACTGTAAATAAATATTCCATTAATATAATTTTTTTAGGATCTAATTTTATTTAGAAATTTACCAGTAGCTGCTGCATTTTCCACCCTAGTCTTATACTCGAGTCAATACGTTTTCCCAGTTTTTTGGGGTAAAATTAGGGGCCTCGGCTTATATTCGGGTGGGCTTATACTCGAGTATATACGGTAAATAAATTGGGGAGAAAAAACAAAAACTAGCCATTCGACTAAATCTCTATTGTTGGAGTATGCAGAGAGGAATTTGATTAGTTCATTTGAATCAATTATATGCCCTTTGTTCTAAAATGTCTAGACATTCTGTTTGATGTTTTACGACGAGACAGCTTTTATGAATACCTAATTGTGATCTTTCCAACGTGTAGATTTCATGAGAAGTATTATACACATTTCACCTGGAACAAATAACTGACCTCATCACCTCTGGTTTGCATTTTTATTCTTTGAAGAATGCAAGGCAAAAATGCAAAATACTTTGTACTCCATTAATTTGTCTGAGTAACAATGTTCTACTTTGCTCCACTGAACTTTTAAAATAGTTTGATGGCCAACATCAAAATGTTCAGTCATTTAAATCTAAAAATCTTTCCCTGTGACAAACCTTCTCCACCCAGGGTCATTGATACCAATCATGTTAAAATATACCCTTTATGCTATATCATAATCCCAAATTGTGACGAAGGAGGCCTACTGTATTTCTTACAAGCCTGTTTTAATTGTGACATTCTGCAACATTTAGCTTGCCCAAAGGATGGTTTTTGTCCATGACTAGAGGTACATGACTTTTCCCATCTAACAAAACACATTTTTCGTATTTGAGTCTCCCATAGATGGAAAGTAAACAAGGTTTATGGGACAGACCGTTTTTTTTCCCCCTCTAAGTGCCTCTAACAAGTACAGTATAAGAAAAGATTAGTGCAAACAGAGTTAAATGAGAAAAAAGAGGAAGTGGAAGAAAAGAGGAACAATGTTATTTTAATCCAATTCATCACGAAGGCCGCACAATATTCACACCCTCTGCTGGGAAAAACAGACATCGCTCCTTTCCAGTTTTACTTTTCTGACTTAAAAGTTAAGCAGTTTTATTGGATCATCAAGTACACAGTAGCATTTCGACCTCCTCAAGCTGTACTCTCAGCCTTGTGATATGCATCTGGCTCCAGCTGATCGCTCTCAGCCAATGAATGTACCCCTGTGCATGAGATATGCACAGAATTGATATTAGCCAGCACATACGTCTAGTTCCTCCAGGGGTTAATGATATACTAATGACACTGCCAGGGATGGAATTAAACCTTCAGCAGCAAATTAAAATATCTCTGTATGTACAATGTTTCATACTTAAAGCACTATGACCACTTCAAAACACTGAAGTAGTCATAGTGCTTGGAGTAACCCTTAAAGGTACTCCAGGATAATCCCGGCACCTCAGTGTCTTTATAAACAAAAGTGGTCTTGCACTCAAGTAAGTGATTTTCAAAGGAAACACATAACAGTATGCAAGACATTTTCTGTTCTTTATCTAACAGTTTGTACGCTGGTTTTTATCAGACTGTCGGATGCATTCTTTCTAATTTTTGTATACTGATACCAGGATAGATTCCTTAGGATAGCTGTGACAAGGCACTTGTTTTAGCCCAAGCAGTGATATCTAACCTTGGGACCCAGATGTTTGTGAAATATATACATGTTGAAATGTAACTGTCTTCTCTTTTTCACTTTTTTTCCAGCATTAAAAAGCCCTGCTGCATTTCACGAGCAGATCAAGAGCTTGGAACGCGCCAGGGTAAGATATACAATATCAACTTTTGGGAAAATATAAAACAGGTTCTTTTGTTAATAATATACAGTGCTGTGCAAAAGTCTTTGGCCATCATTAGATTTGTTGTTTTAGCAATGGTATAATGACCATATATAATTACTTCTATAGTCATGTGTTATTCAAGCTGTTATAAAGAAATTTAAAGAATCAGAGCTTATGGCCAAAAAAGACCAAGAAATCTTTCAAAATCTTATGAGAAGTGTCTGAGTTTCTTCTTTGAGAGACCAGAAGAAGCCCAGCAAGGACCTGGCTCAGCATCTGGCAGCTTAATCAGGATGCCAAGTTGTCCATTCTACAGTCCAAACACGTTTGATCAGCAGTGGTCTTTGCAGAAGGGTAGTAGCCAAGAAACCACTTTTTCTGAAGAGGAACAAGGTGAAAAGGCTAAGGTATGCAAAGATTGGAATGTATACCTTTTCACAAAGACCATTCCTGATCAAGCTCCTTTGGACTGTAGAATGGCCAACTTGGCATCCCGATGAAGCTGTCTGATGCTGAGCCAGGTCCTTGCTGGACTTCTTCCAGTCTCTCAAAGAAGAAACTCAGACACTTCTCATCAGATTTTGAAGGTTTTCCTGGATTTCCAGTCCTTTTTTTTGTCTATGACCTCTCATGATTCTTCAAATTTCTTTAGAATAGCTGGATACCACATCTTGAGTATCCATTTTGTCGATTTCCCTTTAAGAGTGGCCTTGCATACAAATTTCCTGTTTTTCTGGCTGTATTCTAATAAAGAGACAGAGGAATAATTATATATTGTTATTATACCATTGCTAAAACAGAAAATCTAATGGTGGCCCAAGACTTTTGCACAGTACTGTTTCACAACTGTGACAGTGGAAGTTGTGTGAAACCACATGCACAATGCAAAGACATTTCACACATTGCTCATAACAACGAACAGCTTGGAAAAAAAAGAGTTTCATATGTTGTTTTCACATTTCCAACAACTTATAGTGCTGTGCACTTCTACTTTATACACTGCAAATGAAAAATAGTCCTTGTAATAAATTGATCTCTGACCTACAGACCGAGAATTTCCTGAAACACAAGATCCGTAGTCGACCAGAGCGCTCAGAGCTTGTAAGGATGCACATTTTAGAAGGTAAATAGAATTTTGTTTTTTTCCATTTTGCAAAACTGTTTCTGCTGTAAAAAAAGAAAAAACTATTACACAGCGTGCTATATTGTTATGTAAGATGTGATACAATACAAGCATTACACTGGTTATACAATATAAACAATGAACACGTAGAAATCATTTTCCTTCCAAAATATTTTTGGGGTTTGTTTGTTTTGGAAACACAGTAATAAAAATGTTATAGAACATGCTCTGCTAATGGATTTTTGTTACTGTGGGCATTTATATTTAGAGTAAATGCCTGTAACTAAATAGAAGCAAAACTGATATAAACATGCAATAGTGATCATTATATAGTGAATAATTATTGGTGTAGACACAGTGGTGATTTGAAGAATAAATGTGTGAATTATTTGTTTTAGTTTAATCCTGGCTGTATCATGTGCCCAAGTGGATTTTCAATTTTAGTTTACCCGATAAACCTCTTGTTTCAGCTTATGAATTATCATTGAAACGCCTTAGTTACATTTGCTACGTGCCACTTGGTATTCCACTCCCTCTTAGACTACAGAGATAACAAATCTAAAATAGCTGCATTGTTTAGACATGATAGTCATACTGCCCCTTCTACTTATTATGTCCATTATACACCTTGAATCCTTCGTAGCCTCACAAATAGGATGCTTGTTTGCTCTGACATGGGAAAGCCCGTAGAACAATGGATTTTAAATATTTGTCTGACATTGGTAGATCATTTTTTTCCCCATCACATTGCATTATGCAAATGTATGTTGAGAATATACATTCTAGAGCAACAAATCTTGGATTCTACTGCTAAATTCAGTGTTAAAGCAGAGATAATACATTCTTTAAAATATTTGTATATACATCTACAGCATTTTGTGTAACTGCGTCTCTTTAACTTTGAAATGGTGTTCACATATCCATATAATGCTGTAATGAAAAAGAGCACTATTTTATAAAGTAGATGTCACATTAGTTAGTTTTTGTATTGAATGCCCGTGGAGTGTTAAAAACGAGAATTTGGATACCGTGACCTACCCTTTTGTAAAATGCTTGTACAGATATTTTTTTTCAGTTTGGCCAATGTATAGAAATAATGAGATTAACTCAGTGGCTTTCAGTTGATTGGGAGAACATTTGCATTCTGATGAGTCACCAAACTGCGTTTCAAGTATTAAGTCTATAAATTGTTTGTGCTACGGGCAACAAGTTCCAATCTCCAACTGTTCTAATCATGTCTTTGTATGTGTTACTATTGTATATATTAGTTGTGTAAAGTGCATTTGAAAATTGAAGTAAAAGAGTTGACAAGTTGTGCCTTTCCCATTTTATCATCTGAAAGCATTTTGGTCATACAGACCACATCATGTCATTGAAGTGGTAAGTGTGCAGTACCCCTGTCCTTGTAACCCTGCAATGTAAAACATTGCAGTTTTTTTTTTTTTTTAGAAACTGCAACATTTACATTGCAAATGTAAGTACCCTTCTAGTGGCTGTCAGCACGACAGCTGCTAGAGGTGCTTCTGCTTCTCTGACTGACGAAAACTCGTCCACGTTACATGGAAGCCTCCATAGTAACACATTGTTTCAGTGCTTTTAATGCTATGGGGTAGATTGAATGCGTGCATGATTCTTGCCATGCATGCGCATTAGCTACCCAATGCTCTATGAGGAGCATTATATTGGACCGCACTGGAGGAGGTAAAAGGTAAGTAAAACATTTTTTTTTATTTTAATTAAATTCCTTTAAATAAGAGTAGGGATAGGGACACTATAGCGATGCATCGTGTGTGTGGTCAAGCAGTGACTTTCACAAATTTATTTAAAAATAATACTAGTTTTTAAGCTCAGAAATACACAGTGACGTACAGAAGTAACATTCCTTATCTTTGCATGGTTTATTAGAAATGTTACTGCAAATATTTTATTAACTAGAAAAACAAATAGCTGGCTAAGAACCAGAGCCATGCATTATTTAAACCTAACATGATTCAATAGCCACTCTGATAGAAATGGCTACATTGCAGGTAAGATTTCAGCCGTTCAGTTTCATAGTCTATAAAAGATATGTGAATGTAATCTCCAAAATAAATGATCCTAAGCAAATTCCCAAATCCAAAACTGTTATAGGGGAAGCGGACACAAACCTGGTGCAAAGTACAGATTACTAACTAGTGGTAGCCAACAGGTAGTTTCAAAGCTATAGTTCCAGCCAGGCTTTATTTAGTGCAATACATGCACTCCTATCTTTGATATGCATTATACATTTTAGTTTAGTTTACATTTTAGCTTCATTTCAAGGGAAAAACAAACATTTGATAATTCAGTAATTTCTAACTCGTTGACATAGCAGATGTCCTGCGAACTCCATTTCCCTAGTCCTTTTGGCTGGCTTAGCATCATGAGAAATATAGTTCTTGAAAATCACAGCATTACTACTTCTTTTTATGTATACTTATAAATGTGTATATTGTCTTTGCCTAGAACAAAGTACACTTTGAACCAACAAGTTATTTATTTTTGAGCCCTAGCACTTGCCTGTCAAGGAAAATAACGTGAGAATCTGAAATGACGTTGGTACCTCCAGGGTAAAATGGCATTCTGTCATTTCCGTGTCTGAGTAGCACCTATTGTAAAGAGGAATAACATTGTTTATTATGAACTGGAACATCTGGTCAGATGAGTCACAGACACAAACCGCCATCCTACAACAATATCACCAGATCCACAAATGCCAAATAATTCTTAATGTTGGCCAACTCAAAACACTGCATGGAGATGGCAGATAAACGCCGTTCTTCCCCAGGAAGAGTTAACCCTTTGAGCAACTGAAAGTGACAGACTTAGGAAAGTGTTAAAATGATAAAATCAGGGCAAATTCCTAAAAGTGGGTTAGACCCAATGGAAAGTAAGAGGAATTACACGTACATTCCATGATGATGCCTTCACTTTTGCATCTAGCCACCACTTTTACAGTAGCAAAACATATAATTATTTTAGAAACTTCCAGCTCCTGGAGGATTGTTGGGGAGGTGGGGAGCAGCACCTAGTAAGACTTTTCAAAAGCGGTTTGACGCCTTACCATGCGAGGGTGCCAGTCCACTCCTTGCACCATAACCACTACAGTGGGCTGTAGTGGTTATGGCCCTTTAACAAAGATAAGTTAAAATAATATTGCCCTAAACAATACTCTGTCAGTGGGTTTGTCTGATGTAGATTCTGAAGGGTTATTATCTTATTATGCAATAGGCATTGGTGGATGGTGGATACACAGTAAAAACAAAGAAAGGTTGCGCCAAAATTAACATTAAAATTAACAAAATTAAAATTTGGCGCAACCTTTCTTTGTTTTTACTGTGTATTCCTTATATAGAGGGTTAGAGGGTTACCCTCTATAAGGTCGCTGCCTGTCCAATATATATATAATACACCCCTTTTCTTTCATTGGTGGATGGTGGGACTTTTCATGATTAAAAATGTTAATTCTTATCACTTCAAACTCTCCTTTTCATTTAAAATGGCATTTATACATATATATTTTTAAATGAAATATTTAGATTTTTGCTTTATCGAAAAATGTTTTCTAAGCTTGAGATCCTTCACCATTTTTGCTTAGTTTTTTTTGTTTTTTGTTTTTTAAATGCAATTGGCAAATTGTCTCGCCGCCCGCGAGAAGTCCTGTGAGCGTGAGTTGGCCGTATGGGAGAAGGAGAGCATGATCAAAGGCAGCAGAGAGGTCAAGAAGTATTAGTATGGAGTAGTGGCCTTTGGATTTAGCTGCGATTAGGTCATTAGTAACTTTGATAAGAGCAGTCTCAGTAGAGTGGAGGGGGCGGAAGCCAGATTGAAGAGGGTCAAGGAGAGAGTTGGAATTGAGGAAGTGAGACATACAGGTAAAGACAAGTCTTTCCAGAAGCTTTGAGGAAAAAGGGAGCAGGGATATGGGCCGATAGTTAGAGGGGGTGGACGGGTCGAGGGATGTTTTTTTCAGTATAGGTACTACAGTAGCATGTTTAAGGTCAGCAGGGACAATGCCAGAAGAGAGAGAGCAGTTGAAGATGTGTGTTCAGGAAGGCACAAGATAAGGTGGGATGGGACAGGATCAAGAAGGCAAGTGGTGGGGCAAGAGGAAAGTAGAAGCGCAGCCACCTCTTGTTCAGTGGCAGGGTATAAAGTCTGAAGGGTAGGATAGGCATGATCTATGTGTGGTTGAGAAAGAGAAAGGCAAGGTGGGGAGAATTCTTTCCTTAGCTGTTCAATCTTGTCGGTAAAGTAGCATGCAAAGCTCTCGGCTGTAAGGTTAGTTTGAGGGGTGGCCACAGCAGGGCGAAGAAGAAAGTTAAAGGTGTCCAAGAGATGCCTGGGATTGCGGGAGCATGAACTAATGAGAGAGGAAAAGTATGACTGTTTGGCGAGGGCAAGGACTGCGCTGTATGAACACAATATGAATCTATAATGGAGAAATTCTGACTGGGTGCGAGGCTTCCTCCAGGAGCATTCAGCACAGCGGGAGCATCTTTGCAGTTAGCGTGTTGATTTAGAATGCCACGGCTGGGGGCGTGTCCTCCTCGAGGTGCATGTTTGGAATGGGGCTGCAGTGTTTAAGGCAGAGGTGAGGGTAGTGTTATATGTGGAGTGACAGACAGGAGAGGGAAAGGATGGATAGGAGTTCCTAATCAATATCAGATGACAGCTGCTGGAGGTCAATAGCATTAAAGTTCCTTCAGAGTTGAGGGGGGTTAGGGAAGTATGGTAGCAGATGGCTTGACTCTGCACTCCTCCGCACTTCCTTTGCTAATAATCAGCATTTGGAGCACACATCGATCATACAGTTTGACACTCTGAGACTGCAGAGTCATACCGTTGCTTTGGAACACTGATACAGTTCCAAATCTCTCCTTCTAATAATTGTATAATGGGGGAGGCGACAGTTTTTTTTTGTGTGGGTTGGACAGAACCAGCATTAGATTAAACACAACTTGCAACCACAAAACATTGAAATACAAAATGGAGTTCTCATTTAACGGTTTAAATGAGGCACAGATTTATCATTTTATTTAGCGTAGATATAATGCATGTAAAAAAACACATACATCTTTTGCAAAAAAAATTCCAGGTCTCTCTTGTTTCTGCAGTGATGTCATCAACAAAATGTCTGTAATATCTCTGACAATCCTACTCCCACTTCTTCCCTTTCAGTAGAAGTTATACAGTCTCCACAAGTCTGTATAGTTCTCATAATGCGCATGTATTTCACATCCAAGAGGATGGTAAAAAAACAACCACAGTGTTTTTTGAAGTCCTTGATCAAGTACCATAAGTAGAGTTACAATTTCTCAGGCCTCATGTGGTTACATGCAATGCATTGTTTATTGTAGCAGAGCAGGCCTTCCTCAATGCAGTTGGATATTGGATACCTTTTAATCGATGTTAATATATTCCAGTTTAAGAATAGATTACCGAGGCAGTGGTGCAATTTAACAATGGATTGCCAAGCAAATGCACTTTTCATACTATGTCCATAAATGAATTTTAAGCATCAATAAGCTAGCAGGAATTATTTCATGCACAAATACAGTAACAGAATAATAACCATCTCATGCAATGAAATTGAACAAAATGGAGACTTCCTGGAGAAATGTAATTGAAAAGTGGACAAAAAAAAAATTCATATGTATACATTCATGCATGTCCGTATATACATCCTCTCATTCAACATGCTTTCAATGTAAGGAGAATTTGACCTAAATTGTTATAATCTGTTTAAATTATAGATTGGTGTTCTTTTATTAAGCAATTGGCTTTTTATTTTCATTTTTTTGTGTACCATTGTAACAGATTTAATAATTAAAATAATAAATTATATTCTACATGGTTGAAGTGTCCATTAATCAGTTTATATCGTACATTTTCCTCCCATTATAGAGACACTGGCTGAACCCTCACTTCAAGCTACTCAGATGAAACTAAAACGGGCCAGGCTTGCAGATGACCTCAATGAAAAGATTGCGCAGAGGCCTGGTCCTATGGAATTGGTTGAAAAGAACATCCTACCAGTTGACTCGAGTGTTAAAGAAGCCATTACAGGCAAGTGCATAGGTGATGGTGTTGTCAGCATATGTAAGAATGTAGCTTAACTTGTCTTTGGAATCTGTATAGTCACAAATACTAAACCAACCGTGTGATTTGAGGTTTAATTGATAATTTCTGAGGTTACTATTTTATTGGAGTGCACAGTTTAGGGGCAAGAAACCGAATTCCAATCTCTCAGTTAAAAAAGACAATGAAATGAAAAAGCGTTATCTGATATCCGATAATGACTAAAACCTTGGCAGTTGCAGAGGCAGTAAATGCTGGGAGAACTTTGATTATTTGTTTTGTTTTGTTTTGTTTTTGAGGTAGGGTAATGTTTTTTATTTTATTTAAGAAGTAAAACGCATTTGATAGAAAACAGAGAGTGCGCCCGAAACCTTGCACCATAATCATTAAAATGCGCTGTAGTGGTTTGATACTTATAGAGGCTCTCATAAGAACTGATAAATGGTTCCTTTTTTACTTGCACTTTTGAGGCATTGTTTTTACCTTGTAATGTATTGATGGATTTCAGTTATACCTTGCTGATAAAGCCTACAGTGATCCCTTGGTTTACTGACTCTCTCATACAGAGTAAAACCTGCCTGGAATTTTTAATCAATTTTTAATCTTACCTTTTGGAAGTGATATGTTTGATAACGTGGAGTGTTTTCCTCTGTAATGGCACAGGGGAACTTAACACAGTTTTAGAATGCCCCCCACACCCAAGCGGTAAAATCCCATAAGGTGGGCTCTTAAGCTTTATCTGTTCTTGAATGTGCATTCAAAATATATATATTTTTTTCTTCACTCAGGTCAAACAACCTACCCTGAAACCGCAGATGCTTTTTCATTTGACGAAGACAGCAGTGATGCATTGTCCCCAGAGCAGCCAGCAAGCCAAGAATCTCAAAGCTCAGCAGCCTCTCCTGGAGAAATGAAAGCTAGTGATTCATCTTCTCCTATGTCAAACACTACCATTCAGGTAGATCATAAACTGAATTTGCTATTAAAGCTTTCCATGCAAAATGAGTGTGTCTATTGTCCAGTGACCGTAAAAGGAGTACGAGAGGTTATGTTACTAATGGTGGTCGATTTGCTTTGTTCTATTTGAACCATTTTAAAGAATTTTGTGTGCAAAGGGTGCAGTTTTTTTTCCTTATTATTAATGGTTCAGCTAAAACCTGGGTGGCTGCCTTCTTTCTAGTCTTCCTCTGATTATTGTAAATATGCTCAGATTGTTCCACTAAACATTGAATTGTGGTGAACTAAAAACCAAATGGCAAAAACTAAACTAAACTAGCAAAGTTTGGGGGGAAAGGCTGAATTTAAGAATTTATCCAGTTTGCTGTTTTCACCTAACTGTTTCAATTTATTTTCAGCTTATCACAAGTCACTGTTTAGTGAATAAATCTAGCTGTGGTTTATTAACTAAATACTGAATTCTAATGAATTGACAGCCGAAATCTAAAGTTTAGGCTTAAATAGCCAAGATTTCCAAATCTTCACTTTCTGTCTTGTTTTGTAATTTGGGTTTCAATTTACTACGGTTAAATGTTTATTGGGGAAAAAAAACATTGCATTTGTTTTTGTAAGTGAGAAATATCCATTGTAATTTAAAAAGCTCAAATAAATTTTGTAACACAAACTATAGCAACCCTTGCAGCAGCTCTACTTCTGCGTTCTACATTGAACAGTGCTGCATAAGAAAATGTTGGTACTTTAATATTACCAATGCAGATGCAAAGACATAAAGGAAGCTCTTCTGATCTTTCTAGATTTCTAACTAAATGCATTCTATCTCTAGCATAGACACCTAGCATATTAGTAACTTCCCAGCTTTTTTTTGTAACTTGCACCATTTCCTTGAAATGTGGACAATGCTTTGCTCTAAGACAGTGTGTAGAGCAATTATTGCAGGATTGCATTTAGCTTTTAGTTACTTCACTACATTCTTCTGCGTCAACCAGTGGTTTATGTTTCTAATGCTGACCTAAATTAAGCTTCCATTCAGCAATACGTAATACACTGTATCCCTCTCTAAGTAATACTATAAGCTTGCCCAGTTAGTGGAGACAAAATATAGGAGAATACCTTTTTAGTGCTCTGATAAAGCTGAGATGCAGTGTAAGAAAAATTCCAGACACATTAATAAGTATACAAATCCAAATACCAATACATATATGGATGCACAAAGAGTTCCAGGAAAGAGCAGGATTGACAGAGGAAGCCTACCATTCATAACTTTATTTAACAATTAACCTTGTTTTTCCCTGGAAAGACTGAGCCATTACGCAGTCTGTTTAAAAAGTCTGCTATCCATCAAAATGCTGCGTTTTACCATAACTCTGCTGTGCATTCATAGTGGGTACTTTCTCCAAGGTATTTCAACTTCCTGCCTGCGTGTGTTTATTGCCTGTGTCAATATATAATGTTCTACTAGGATTTGGGGGTTATTTAAAAAATTTAATCTTGGCTGACCAACAGCACGTAAGACTTACTGATTAGATACCCCTGCCATTAGTGGATTTGGGCATTGAAATCTAAAAATGTTTGATTATTACATTTGGAAGGGATTTTGTTTCACAAAGCTTGTATTATTATTATGGAGTATTATTACTATGTACAGGTTGCAGAAGAACAGATTAAGCAGTTTTGAGGGGTCAATGCTCGGGCTGTGGTGGGGGGAGGCAGGTGCATCTGGTCTCATTGTGTTCCGTCCATCACACCATTTCAGTAGCCAATATGGTTTGGACCGGAGTACATTGAGGCTTTGCCATGCGGGCGTGTTTAGAAAACAACCAGTCTGTGATCGTGACGCAAAGAGCTTTTTGGCGTCGGTTCAACATTCCGCACATCAACAGCGTTCCAAATGCGAACACAATTCGGTCCTGGGTTAGGCGGTTGGAGGAAACTGGTACCACGCTTAGAAGAGGTACACATGGCCGACGCAGGTCCATAAGAACACCGGAAGATGTGCTGATACCGGAGAAACTGACGGAAGCCAAGCACAGAGAGATGGACACAGGTTTCTTCAGGAAGGAAGAGATTCTTTATTGGATCACCGATCGGGACTCAGAGGGACTAGCGTCACCAAAATACAGCAAAGTCTGAGCCCCGGACAATAGTGCAGGCTCCTTATATAGGCATATAACTCCTCCCATATTAAGCTCCACCCGCACATTCCCTTGACCAATCAACACAAATGAGAATTAACTTCCTGTTTGACCGCATGGCTTGTCCAGCACAATGGAGGAGGGGGAATACTATATCCTGTATTCTTGCACATGCTCCGTACACTACTGATCGTATCTTGCCTCGTGCAACCAACTGATCGATACGTCAGCATATGCACGTACACATGCCACGTGGTAATCTCGGCCTACTAAATTTATTTTTACCGAGATTCCACCACATTCCCCCCTTTGATGCCTCTTGATATTTTACAATTACTTGAGGCATCACTTAACCTTGGTTTGCTTACACCGCAAGTTACCTTGAACCAGACCAGACTTATCTTATGATGTGAATCTTTTAACACTCATCTTCCTGCATTGGTTCTCCCTGATCTAAAGCCTTATACTTATAAATCGCCATTATCTGTGCAGCAGCCTTCCTCTCTGCTATACTTCCTATCAGGCTTTGCACAGACCTAACTACTAAGGGTATAAGACACGGTAGGAGTAGACACAACAGTAAAATCAGTAGGACTCCACCTACCACTGCCTTAAGCCCTCCAAACCACTCATACCAGCTACCAAACCAACTACTTGGATTGTACCCTTTCCATACCTGAGTAGGCACATGCGCTAGTTTAACCATATGGCTAGTAAGCTCAGCTATTGCTTGCCCTTCGTCATCTATTTGAAGACAGCAATTGCTTAGGTTAAACTTCCCACATACACCTCCCTCTACTGCCAAAAGGTAATCCAAAGCTAATCTATTTTGGTAGACTGCTGTCCTCATCCTGGTGTTATGCTTCGCTAGAAGATTGAGCGCCTGTGATGTCTCATTTGTGATAATCTCAACCACCGCCTGTAATCTTATAATACGGTTGAGCATATAAATAGGGGTTCTATAACCAAAAGTACCATCCTCAGCCCACGTGGCTGGCCCATAATAATCTATGATACGCTGGGGAGGCCATTCATTATCTTCCCAGGTACCTATCTCTATGGGTCCCCTTTTCTTCCTATGATTCACATCATACACTTTAACACCTAAAGTCTCACCTGTTTCAATCGGTAACAAGAAGAAGGATGGTTTGAGCATACCCAACACACATGCCCCTTCCCAGTCCTGTGGCAGCTCCGAATAGGCTTTCTTACCACAGATCCAGTACAAATTTGCTGGGGCTCTCCAGGTAGATGTGATGGATAGATCAAACCACACGTCCTTTAAATTGGCATATCTAGCAAACGGGTTAGATGGTTCTGAGACATTTGAAGCCGACCACCAAGTTGTATTCTTTGTATCATCATCATAAGCTTTTTGCCCTAGACAAGTTAATTCTCCTACAGAAGTGTTATACATTATTCCTTTCCTTGCTATGCAAACATAACCTATGATGGAGGTCTTTAATCTCCACTCAGATTTACCTCTAACACTCATATGATAATCGGCTTGTGTAGATATTAATTGGTCAACTGCCTCAGAACCGGACATTACCTCCTTTGCTTCCCAAGGCCATTGGTCTCCCATGTTAGTACCTCCACACACACAGCAGTTGGTAACATTAAGACTACCGGCAATACTTTCAGCTAGATCGATGAACAGGTTCTTAGCGTTATGGGGGATCTTATTATCTATACTCATCTCTTCGTAAAAGGAATGGTATACTTGATGAGTCTGGGAGGATACCGTATCAGTCTCTATTCCTATAAACAATAATGTCCCAGGATCTAAACCCGTCCCGTATATTTGAAACCCAAATAAATTTCCATACTTATCTAAGAACTTGTCGGGGTTATTAATGAGTATATGGACTGGGTTGCATTCCATAGACTTACAATAAGGGCTAGTCGGCAACTTAGTCACTATCATGTCTTTGTCTACTGTCTGTCCCCAAGTCGCCCACCCCACACAAGACCAATATGGACAAAAGTTATAGTCTTTATTTGGGCATCTAGGACTCACATATTTATTTTTACTACTGGGACAAATATATTTATCATTAGACCCATACGTCCTCTCCCATCTAAGATCCCCACATACATTCCACGGCTTTCTACCACTCGATATCGCTTTGCACGCATCAAATAGCAGAACACCCGAAGAATGTACGGATTCTAATACCGTCTTATTAATTAGGGTCCCCTGAGGATCTCCATTCCTGAGAGTCAACCAAATTGTACGAGGTTGATACTCCGGACTGAAGCACTTAGGTTCTCCTACTCCTAAATGGCACACACTATAGTCTATATTTAAGTATCTACATCTCGATACATCTCCTTTACACTCGTATTGTGAATGCCAAATTAGGGTTTGGGAAATATGGTTACCTGTTCTCGTAGTCTTAATGCATACCTCACAGCTAGGAGTGTCGGTACCTCTACCTTCCTGAATATAAAAACACATATAAATAAACACAATCAAAAGCACATCTTTCGCCGTCATCCTCAGTCTTCGTCCGTGCGATGGAACCTCAGCTTCCAGGATGTGAGGGCTGCAGGGAATGGAGTTCTGCTCGTCTTCACAGGTGTCCCTTCGAGACTTTCCTGGCTTATACACTATGTGATGGTAAGCGGACAGGCTTTATTATGGCCTTCTCACTCACACCTGTAACAATAAAATTTGTAATCCACAATAATTCCTCGTTACTCCGACTGAGTAGTGCGTTTTAACCGGATCTTGCAGGGATTCTCTGGATCTGCTGTAACTTGCCAAGAATCGACTGCTGCTGGTTTAACCCTGGAGTGATGTATCCACGGAGTCACTTCTGCTACTTTTATCGCTGTAGGGGTAGACAAAAGAACAACATAAGGACCTCTCCACTTGGGCCCTAACGGTACATTATTCCACTCTTTGATCCACACTTGGTCTCCTGGATGATAACTATGAACAGGGGGATAAATATTCACATGTAATCTATCTTGTACCCATTTCTGTACCTCCTCCATAGTCTTACCCAACTCTACAACCTGCTGCCGGGTAATTCCTTCTCCCAACTGACTCAAGTCCCCCCTTAAGTTACCAAGTACGGGAGGTGGTCGCCCATACATAATTTCAAAAGGAGAGAGGCCCATCCTTCTGGTAGGGGTACTGCGGATTCGCAATAGAGCTATAGGTAAGAGAACGTTCCACTTAAGTTGGGTTTCCTGACACATTTTAGCCAACTGGTTCTTTATAGTTCTATTCATTTTCTCTACCTTACCAGAACTCTGGGGTCTATATGCAGTATGAAGCCTCCACTTTATACCAAGCATATGAGTCAGTTGTTGTAGGCACTGGTGAACAAAAGCTGGACCATTGTCCGATCCTATAGAACAGGGTAGTCCATATCGGGGTATTATTTCTCGTAGCAGGAATCTCACAACTTCTCCTGCTTTCTCTGTACGAGTAGGACATGCTTCTACCCAGCCTGAATAGGTGCACACAATTACCAGCAGGTAACGATGTCCGCCCGATTTAGGCATCACTGTAAAGTCTATTTGTAGATCGGACATGGGGAGTCCCCCCATAAACTGGACTCCTGGTGGTTTTACTGGTCCTTGTCTTGCATTATTCTTAGCACACGTTACACATCTGCGTACAATGGCCTGAGTCAAGTTGGACAATCTTGGTATGTAGAAATGTTTTCTAAGAGATTCTTCAGTACTGTCTCTCCCAGAATGTGTCCCGTTGTGATAATTTTGGACAATTTCTACCGCTAGCGATGCTGGTATAACTATTCTTCCATCTTCTAGCTGATACCACTTGTTCTCCAGATACTTTCCCGGTTCAGTCTTTAACCACTCCTCTTCTTGAGCTGTATAAACTGGAGTCCATTGGGACAGTGGAGTTGGTATAAGAGCAGCTATATGCCCCACATACTCCTGTCTTCCTGATTCAGCAGCACGCTTAGCTGCACTATCTGCCATCCGATTTCCCTTGGTTACATCACCATCTCCTCTCAGATGCGCTCGACAATGTATGATACCGACCTCTTTCGGCTCCCACACTGCTTCCAATAGTTGTAGGATTTCGGCTGCGTACTTGATTTCTTTGCCTTCTGAATTCAGTAGTCCTCTTTCTTTATACAAAGCTCCGTGGGCATGAGTGGTTAAAAACGCATACTTAGAGTCCGTATAGATATTCACTCTTAAACCTTCAGCCAATTGTAACGCTCGTGTTAGTGCTATTAATTCTGCCTTTTGTGCTGATGTTCCTTTCGCCAGTGGCCGAGCTTCTATCACCTTGTCTATTGTTGTCACTGCATATCCTGCATAGCGGATCCCTTCTTTCACATAACTACTGCCGTCGGTGTAATATTGAACATCGGGGTTCTGGATGGGAAAATCACGAAGATCTGGTCTACTTGAGAATACTTCATCCATTACTTCCAAACAATCATGTTGACTTTCAGTAGGTTGTGGCAAAAGGGTAGCTGGATTTAAGGTGTTTACAGTCTCTAAATGCACTCTTGGGTTTTCACACAACATTGCTTGATACTTGGTCATACGGCTGTTACTAAACCAATGATTTCCTTTGTAATCCAACAACGTCTGTACTGCATGTGGGACTCGTACATAAAGTTCTTGACCCAGAGTGAGTTTATCGGCTTCAGCTACTAGCAGGGCGGCTGCAGCTACGGCTCTTAGACAAGGTGGAAGTCCGCTGGCCACTGCATCCAGTTGCTTAGACATGTAGGCAACAGGTCTTTGCCATGATCCCAAGTACTGTGTCAATACTCCCACAGCCATTCTTCTTTGCTCATGTACGTACAGGTAGAATGGTCGTGTGTGATCAGGTAGACCTAATGCTGGGGCACTCATCAAAGCCTTCTTCACATCTTCAAATGCCGTTTGCTGTTCTTGGGTCCATAAGAAGGGGTCGTGCTCTGTACCTTTGATGGCTGCGTACAGAGGTTTTGCCAGTATCGCATAGCTGGGAATCCATATCCTACAGAAGCCTGCTGCCCCCAAGAATTCTCACACTTGTCTTCTATTCTTGGGTATTGGTATTTGGCAGACAGCTTCTTTTCTCTCTGGCCCCATAATCCTTTGACCTTCAGAGATATGGAATCCTAGATACTTGACAGTTGGCAAACACAACTGAGCCTTCTTTCTAGACACCTTGTATCCTGCCTTCCAGAGAATGTGTAGTAGATCGTGCGTCGCTTGCTGACAGATTTCTTTTGTAACTGCTGCTATCAACAAGTCATCTACATATTGTAACAAGACACACTCTCCTGGGATGGACTCGAAATCCAGTAGATCTTGACTTAGGGCTGAGCCAAATAGGGTAGGTGAATTTTTAAACCCTTGGGGCAGTCTTGTCCAAGTCATTTGGCGTTTTGAGCCCGTTACAGCGTTCTCCCATTGGAAAGCGAAAATACATTGACTTTCTGCGGCAATTCGGAGGCAAAAGAAGGCATCTTTGAGATCTAAGACTGTGAAATAAGTAGCCCCGCCCGGAATTAAAGCAAGCAGGTTATATGGATTGGGTACAACTGGATGTATACTAACAACCGCATCATTGACTGCTCTCAAGTCCTGCACAGGTCGATACTCATCTGTACCGGGCTTTTGAACAGGCAGCAATGGGGTGTTCCAGGGGGAAGTACAGAATTTTAGGATACCATACCGTATGAACTTATCCAGATAGGATTGGATGTTCTTCTTAGCCTTCTGTGGGATGTGGTATTGTCTTAGGCTCACTGGATAAACCCCAAGTTTCAGTTCAATTTTTATAGGTGGAATATTGCGGGCCAGTCCTGGTGGGTTGTTCTCTGCCCAAACTCCTGGTATGTTAAACAATGTCTCATCACTCCTAGGGTTTTGGCTAGTCAACACTGTATAAAGTCGCCACTCTTCTTCCTTTGGTACGGATAAAGTCATAATACCTGAAGGTCCATTAAACTTCAAGGATGTTGTTCCATTTGGTAGGAACGTAATCTGCGCTTGTAATTTTGATAGCATATCACGTCCCAGCAATTGGACTGGACATTCAGGCATATAAAGGAATTGGTGTTTTACTACGTGGCCTCCCAATGTACAGAGTCGACTTTTAAGAACCGGTTTTTCAGCACTTCTTCCAGTTGCTCCTATCACAGTAATAGTCCTTCCAGATGGAGGAGCAACTAGATTAGTCACCACTGAATGTTCAGCACCAGTGTCGATCATGAACGCACTCCTTTTCCCCCCTATTGATACATCGACCATAGGCTCCGCTCGACCAAGGGGGATGGAGCCCGGTCGGTATCAATAGTCCTCCATGACCGTGTCAGCCAATCCTACGAAGTCCCTACCTTCTCTATCGCGGGACCTTTGCGCTGCTGGAATATACCTGTCTTCCCTAACACTTCCTCTGTTCCCATTACTCCCTCTATAACCATTACTCCCTCCGGGGCCTCCTCTACCTCTCGCTCTGCCTCTAAAGTTTCCGTAACCTGTCCTAGGTCTGTCTCTCTCAGACTGTTCCCTTCGCGGGCACTCATTTCTCCAATGCCCTTCTTCCCTACAGTAAGCGCACTGATTTTTACTTAGAGGTTCCTCATTCCATCTATTATCGCCTCTATCTGGGCCCCGTCTATCTACACCTGCGATCGCTACCGCTAGCATATCAGCCTTTTTACGCATCTTGCGCTCTTCCTCTTTCTTACTTTCTGTATCCCTATTCATATAGACCTTATTTGCTACCTCCATTAGTTGGGTGATGGACATACCTGCAAACCCTTCTAACTTTTGTAGCTTGCGCTTAATATCTCCGTATGCTTGGCTGACAAAGGCGGAGTTAACCATTCGGGAATTGTCTGCGTCTTCCGGATTAAAGGGGGTGTACAAGCGGTACGCCTCCAATAATCGGTCATAAAAGACACTGGGCGCTTCATCGCTTTTCTGAATCACCTCAACTGTCTTCGACATATTAATGGCTTTCTTTCCTCCTGCTTTCATGCCAGCAATTATAGCGTCTCTATAGGCTCTGAGTTGAACCATATCAGCACCATTTACGTTCCAATCGGGATCGGTATTGGGATAATGTGTTGCGGCCCATGCTGCTGGATTAGCTTGGTTCAAAGCACGGGCTCTATCTTCTAATGCTTTAATGGCTGCTTGATTTATTCTTGTCCTTTCCTCATTGTTAAATAAAGTCATTAGTAACTGCTGGCAATCAGCCCATGTCGGATTATGCGTCTGTACTATTGAGGTGAACAGATCAGTCATGGCTTGTGGTTTCTCAGTATACGAGGAATTATGGGTCTTCCAGTTTAAAAGGTCGGTAGTGGTAAATGGGACATATACGAAGACTGGGTCAGCGTGTGCCATTTGACCTGCGGCATCGATATAAGCTGACCCGGGATTTAGGCGAAGAGGCATCTGATAGTGCTTTAATTGTTGGGCACCAGTCAACTGTCGGGTTTGGATGGGGCTACGTAGAGAGGCGTCAGTCATGGGTTCCGGTCGGGGAGAGATAGGGTATGGGGATGTGGGAGGTTGGTTTTGGGAAAAGGTGGTAAATAGAACACTTCGAGCCGAGCTAGATGAAGCTTGACCGGAAGTCTGAAGTGGCGCCAAATCAGGATATTCGTTTTTAATGGGGGTGGGTTCTGGTTCCGGAAGGGGAGATTTAGTACGAGGGGGGGTGGATCCTGTACTGGAGGAGGAAGCGGAAGTGGATGAGGGTAATGAGGGGAGGGGTGCAGGACTTCCTGCGTTTGCGTCACTTCCTCTTAACGGAAAGTAAGGGGGCGGCAAAGGGATCTCGGACTCAGGGGGCGTGTCCAAAATGGGCCTAACACCAGTCCTAGTGGACGAACAAGTCCTAGCTACCATGAGGCGACACTGCTCCTCGTGGCATGTCTGGAGCCATTTTGGCGAGTCATTTACGGCCTGTCTCCAACAGTCAATATAAGGAAACTGGCCGTAAAGTTCAGGCCTACCTGATACAGCCACGTGTAAGCGTTGTACCAGAGTTGGATCCAAACTGCCACGTGGCGGCCATGCCGCAACCAAAGTAGGCCACTCCCTAGTACACAAAGTGACCAAACGTACAGGAGACATCTTTACCCCAAAATCACAAACTTTGAATCCCTTTTTAAAATTCTTAACCATACATCCTAAGGGATCCGGAATCGTTGACTGCGACGCACCCATATTTAACAATGGAACGTCGTCGACAACGAATACTATACACGCGTACTATTCAACAATCACACCCGTTTCCTCTGGCAACAGCACCACGTGGTACGGTTACCAAGTGAAACGTACACAATAACAATAAACACTCAGGGAATTCCCGTACACACACAGCTGTTACACCAGTCACTATATAATCAATATTATGCCCTTTGGCGTAACTGTACAGTCACCCACGCTATAATTCTCTATATACGAATTACCCGTCTATAACACACCCCAGTAACATCGTCTTTTACAAATAGCGGTTACAGTACGGTTAGCATAGGTCAAAGCACAAGTTAAGGTCACAATACAATTATTAGTGGTTATGGTGTTAAACATGCAATGGACGACAATGATTAGTACTTATTATACAATGTCAGTAAATATACAGGGTTATGGTACCGTGCACTATAATACAGCAACACACTATTAACACTCTCGCTAGACGGCTGAGCTCGCGCTATCTAACAAGATATACACTTTACTAAACAATCGCTAACACATTTACAATTCCCAACTAAACTATTGGCCAGTACCTTGAATGGACTACCTAAAAACAATCTACATACGTTTTGGTTAGCCACACTGCCCAATCACCACATATATAGCGAGCTAGAGAACCGAATTTACACAGACGCCTCTTAGTCGCACTATACAACGAGCTAGAGGACCGAATTTACACAGACGCCTCTTAGTCGTACTATCAAAAGTCTAGTGGGTTCCAAATTTACACGCCTTCCCACTTAGCCCAGATAGGATGAGAACTAGCGAACCGGATTTACACAGACGCCGCTTAGTCTCCCGGTCCCTCCGACCTAGCGAACAAAATATACACCCTAGAACGCTAGTCTAGACAAGACACCGGTGTCCGGCTAGGGCTTATTTTACACCAGAGCGCCCTGCCTGACTAACCAAATCAAACGGTCTGACTAAAGAGCGTTCGATCGAGCGGTGCGCCTTCGCTCCTTCCCTCCGACAGAGGGGGCAGATACAGATTCAAAAACCCCTTTGGGCCTACCGCATAATCGGTATACCCCTAGCGGGTCCTGCCGTCTAAAACAGCAGTTGTCTTACCTCCTCGTTCCTGAACCTGAGTTCACACTCATCGACGGGGACACCCCAGCACTTCTCACGTAGAGGCCGATGATCTCCTGGACAACAGACCAGTGGCGCCGAGACGAAGGGAGGTCCACGCAGAAGTTCAGGGGTGCAGCCGTAGAGAACGTGGGCAAAGATAGACCGTCTCACGCCTCTGCCTCTCAGCTACCGTTGAACGATGAGCTTCCCGGCCAATGCACCAAATGATACCGGAGAAACTGACGGAAGCCAAGCACAGAGAGATGGACACAGGTTTCTTCAGGAAGGAAGAGATTCTTTATTGGATCACCGATCGGGACTCAGAGGGACTAGCGTCACCAAAATACAGCAAAGTCTGAGCCCCGGACAATAGTGCAGGCTCCTTATATAGGCATATAACTCCTCCCATATTAAGCTCCACCCGCACATTCCCTTGACCAATCAACACAAATGAGAATTAACTTCCTGTTTGACCGCATGGCTTGTCCAGCACAATGGAGGAGGGGGAATACTATATCCTGTATTCTTGCACATGCTCCGTACACTACTGATCGTATCTTGCCTCGTGCAACCAACTGATCGATACGTCAGCATATGCACGTACACATGCCACGTGGTAATCTCGGCCTACTAAATTTATTTTTACCGAGATTCCACCACAGTGCAGCTGTTGAGAGCAGCAATTGAGCAGTCGCCAGGACGTTCTGCTTGAAAGCATGCTGTTGCTTTGGGAATGTCAGATCGCAGCCTGAGGAGGATTCTTCATTTAGATTTGCAGTTTCATCCCTACAAGATGAACGCCAATCGCAGAAATCTATGTGAGCAAATGCTTGCACAGATCCCTTCCGCAGCAGCTTTCTTCAGTAGCGACGAGGCACATTTTCATCTCAACTGTGAACTGTGAATAAGCAAAATTTCCACTCCTGGGCTCAAAATAACCCCCGAATGATTCATAAAAGACTGCTACATGCCCCTAAACTAACAGTGTGGTGTGCCATATCACAATTCGGAGTGATAGGCCCGTACTTTTTTTGAGGAGGAAGGCATGACTGCAAATTCTGAACGTTCTGCAGCCCAGAATGGAAGAGATTGTTGAAGAGGAGGAATTGGGGGAGTTCTGGCCCCAACAGGGACCCACACATCCACACAAATGTTTCCCGGACGTCTGGTCTCTCTGAGGGGTGATGTGGGGGTGGCCAGCGCGGTCTCCAGATTTGAGCATTTGCAATATTTTTTCTTTGGGTATATCTGAAGGAAAACATGTTCAAACATTGTCCTCACACTCTACCAGAGCTAAGGGAGCAGATTATGGAAGAAGTTAACACAGTGTGTTGCTGCTAATGGTCACCTTCTCGAGGACATTATTTTAAAAATGTAATGAATATAAGATGGTATTTACTGCTGAATTAGGAAATAAACAGTTTTTCTCTTTATACCTCAGTTCATTTTTTTATAGCCCCTCAAAACTGCTTAATCGGTTCTGCTGCACCCTGTGCTATGAACTGACACTAGCAATAAAATATGCACCAGCAAAAAAAAACACTTCGCTGTGGAATAAGTTGGCGATATATTTATATACTAATAATAACAACACAGAGTGCTGTAGTGGTTATGGTTTCTGGAGTGCCCTGGTGCTCCCCTAAGTATCTTACTTACAATGTACTGTAAGTAAGATACCTAGCTAGCGTGCAGGGAATTTTCCTTTAAGCCAACTGGTATGGATAGCTAGGTACAAATGTTTTGATAACAGGGAGTGACATCATCTAAAGCGCCTAAGCTTGCCGAAGTGCTTTCTGTGTCTGGAGTCTGTCATATTTGAGACAGAAAACTGCCAATTTCTGTACAAAATCAGGTAGAAGCATCTCCCTGGCTGTCTGTCAGATAGGTTTTCTTTACTTCTGTGGAGCTAATGGAAGAAACAGGCGCGCTGGAATAGCTCGCACCAGCCTTCCCCTGTTCTCAGTTACCTGTGTTACAGCTCATTGAGAAGCTCAGTAAAGCCTTGATCGTGTGCACACACATCCTTGCACTCCAGCACATAGGGTTCTCAATGAGAAGCCTCCGATTGGTATATTGTGTGGCACAAAGAGGGCCAGGGCTTTTAGATCAGCAGCTTTTGGAATTGATTTATTTATATCACCCCCAAAAGAAAAACGTGGAGAGAAAAAAAGTGCATGCATGTTTTAATTTGAGGGGGACATCTACTAAATTTTTCAATAATAAATACATTCTCAATTAAGTGTCAGACTTCCTTATAACTCAAAAAACACAAACACACAAAAAAAAAAACCCATTTCAGTGACCTTGTTGCTTTATGTAAAAGAGTCTGATATTGAACGACTGCCAGCTTTTTAATTGGTGCAATTAGTTGTTTTGGTCAGCGACCGTTATTACATTAAGTACCCAGAACATTCTCTCTAATTAAAGCAGTATTAAATAAGCCATTTTTATGGATATTTTTTATGTTTAAAAAAATTGACCTGCTCTGAGGGATTGATTAAGATAGGGGTAAGCAGTGTCTGATGATTTCAATGTCTTTCAGGGTGAATGACTCTCTTGGAATGTCTACTAAAATAAACAGTTTGAATTATTTATATCAGGCGTCCACTCCTGGTCTTTTACCTCTGCAACCTCAAAGACCTATAAATTGGTGTTTGGCAAAACACACAGTGCCGTTAGTGAACATTCTCAATAGTAGTAAATTGTTAGCCAAGAGGCCCTTTGAGTAAAAATGAAGTGCTGTAATAATATTTTGCTTATATATACACACCTCTTAATGTGGATATTTTACAATTATAGGGGAAGAATACAGAACTCAAATATGGTCTGACCATTTTTTTTTCTGTCATTGGGTGAAATCACTTATTTTGAATAATTAAGATTAGCTGCATCAGGTTGACTGGGTGCACAGGGACTGTAAAGGCACGTTTTAAGAGGAATTGTCACCTTTGCAGTGGTGATATTTCTATTTCCTTTACTGCAGTTAAAGTTATTGATGTCTGTACAGGAGTTAATGTGTGCATCAGATGTATATTTAAACACATTTCTCTCTGGGTACTAACACTGAGAGAGCTTTAAGAATCTTGTTCTTTAATACCACACTCAATCTCATGCAAAGATATCCTTCCATTGATGTTGAGTGCGTATTCACATATTGCATGCATGGCCCACGGATATTCCAGATTTATACATGATGCCAGGCTGGGCCTGTTTTGGCAGCTACAGGAGATGTCTCAATTCTCCTGGTACAAATTCCAGAGGCAAGACAAAAACCAGTTTGTAACAACAATATTTAATTGTATTTGTTTTATTTTTTAGGCAGATTGTATTTGAACTAAGAGATTATGGAGGTCGTGATGTAGCTCTGGAGTTTAACTATGCTAGTATGGTGAAAGCCGTTTGTGAAAAGTGATTATGGGCAATCTATGATTAAAATAAAAATATGCCAGGGCTTCTTTCTAATTACACCTTTGTTGGTTGTGAAATGGAAACCTTGGAATGCCGCTCACCGCCACACGCGCGCCTGGCAAACTTTTCTTTTAGTTCGACAACCTCTGGCAAAGATTACTACTTTCCTTCAACATAAGAATGGCCTGGAGCCAGCATCCAGACCCCATAGTGCTTCCAAGAGATCTCTCTTCATACTCTGAACACTATGTTGACAACTCGATACCAGATCGTTTTGTTCTCATATGGGGATTAGTTCAGTAACATACAAAAGATGTGGTTGTAATTAATGTAATACACAGCTTAATGACCATTCCTTTATTAACCAGTTCAGTTGCTGGCACTTCTTGCTTTGCGCTTTTTAAATGTCTGTGTGTACTTTTTCAGCATTTTTTGTTTGTTTGATTTAGCATATTCATCTTCCAAATCACTTTTATTTATTAGCAATTGAGAGCTCTGATTTGTTGTTAGTTTTACTTATTGTGTATTTTTTTTTATTGATGCTATGCAACCAGAGAATTTAATGTAACTTTAATGGGGGGGTTGTTTACTTGTTTTTATTTTATTCTTTGTTGGCAACAGGCTGGATTGACATTAGTGTTTCTGGCAGAATAAAGTTTTTTTTTTAATATGTCTTTAGTACGTTTCAGTATGCGTGAGATTGGGGACTATCCGAGCACCATAATCACTACAGCTTATTGTACTGGTTAAGATGCAAAAGACCCTAGTCTCTCTCCTGCTTAAAGTTGTTGTTTTTTTTATTTTTTTTATCTTTTTCTTAAAATGTTTGCAATCCACCTCCTGACTTTTGATGTAATTTGGGGAATCTTTGTTTCCTAATTTGGTTGTCCAAGTACCGGTAATTTGTTTGGGTGGAGATTGGCGCAGGCATATGCATAAACAGCACCAGGCAAGAAATTAGCAAATAGTCCCGTTGGATTCATAGCACAGAAAGTGTCCTAATATTTGACAACTACCAGGGGATGGCACTCACAGACTTTTTTGCAATGTTTAATTTGATGTATGATGGGTGATGCACAAACATCTGGGTGAAAGGCACCCAGAATTAAAAAATCTCCCATTTGATCGATTTTTAAAATCATTACCTATTTCTACTAGTCTAGTAGTTCATCTGATGTTATCTCCTAAACTACAGGTTTATTGGATAATGAGTTTATAGACTGCATATAGACATCAGTCTGCTAGGAGCACCTACCTGAATGCTACAAATATTGATAATTTTTTTGCTCTTTGTTTTGCTGTGAACTTCACTTTATGTAGAGTGGTATTTTTTATTTGTTTTCTTTGCACATATTTTGCTGCTGTGCACTTATCTAAAATATGTCATGATTTGTCGTTGGTAGTAACTTGTAGATCTGTCTTGCTGAATTTGGTTTTGAAATGTGTATTAACTTTGTATGTGCACATGTATTTTTTTTTGTATCTCAAGAACAAAACACCTTGTTATTGGTATTAATGCAGTTTTGTTTTATTTACAGTGCCAACCTATAAGTTCTCCCCTTACTGACTTATTCAAACTGGCACCTACTCCTCTGCCTACTCCTGACGTTATTGTACGTTCTCCTGTAACCACCACCGTCCCAAAGCCTGGGCCAACACTGGTAAAGGTAATCATGCATTTTCACTGTTATTATTCATTTATTTATTTAGTTGTTAAACAACTCTGGATGCCAATTTAACAAGTGTGACATTATACAGAAACCTACTGTTTAAAATTTCTGAGTATGGTTACTGATTACATAATGGCTGAGACATTTTTTTTTAACCTATTGCTATGCTTTATTTTTTAAAGAGGATTGACCTGTTATGTCCCAATAACAAACCATGCAGCAGAAACAGGGCTGGACTGAGAACATAAATGCCCAAGCGTTTAAATGAAAAGTGACTTCTGCACATGCATACATACATACATACATACATACATACATACATACATACACACACACACACTTACCTCCTAATACAGGGAGATATAAAATTAGGACATGAATTGGGCAACCCTAAAGAAATGGACCCGTGACACCACGTGCTTCACTGGCAATACCAAAAATAAGTGGTCCTACCTAAATAGGTACATGGTCATCCAAAGCACAGGGTTTAGACACCTTTACAGACACCTATACATACAGTCACTCACACATGTAGGCATACGGTAATATAGACCCATGCTTACCGTCACTCATTCATGTAGACATGCACATGTAGACTTATATTAAGAGTATTAATATTATTGACATTTATATAGTGCCAACAATTTATGTAGCGCTTTACAATATTGTAGAAAGACACATACAAGTGAACAACTGTAGCTCTTCTATCTCCTATGCCTGCTGTATGTATACTGCTAGTATACATGTACAAAGTTTTGCCCACCATGACTTATTTGTGTGGGTTGCAACCACACCAGCTCTTTTCCTGTATTTGTGAAATGTGGAGAGCCCAGAGCGGATGTTCGAGGCAGATACAGGCGTTACAGTGACAGAGAAAGAGCTGGTTTGGCTGTAATTTGCACAAAGTGCCTAGGCTGAACAAAACATAAGACAGTGTGGACTTCCTGCAGGAAAGGGTGAGAGATGGACAGCAGCCTGCGTACTTGCCCAGCCTACCAGACATTTTCACAGAATGCCCTATGGCCAGACTGGGTCAGAGCATAAAAGGCTGACTTTGTATGGCATATCAACATGAGGACGCTGGGAGCTATAAAGGCTTCATGTTTAGGTGAAAACTAGGAAATTACTAGACATTGGAAGCCATGGAACCTATGTGGTTAATGGGTAATCTTGTGACTCTTTAGATTTTTTCTAAGGTATTGGTCCCGTCCTGCTCAGCCTGTAAAAAATTTTATTTTAATCTACAGAGATTAGTGTTAAAGGTTGCTATATCTCACCTATTAGAGAAAAGGCTAGTTTTGTAATGAAATTATTCTGATAATTCCACACTTTATATACCACCTATCTCCAGAATGTAACTTTTTTGTTTGTGATGTGTTCTTGATTTGGGTTTGTTTTTTGTTTTTATTTATTTATTAAATGTGTGTTGTAATTTGGAAGTCAGCTGGGTTTAGTTAACAAAACACTATCACATGCAAGTCTTTCTTGTATACATGTTTTTTGGGGAGGGGTAGTGGGTTTAAGCACACTTTCTCTTGCAATAATTTCATCATTACAACCGTCATTCTTTTCCATGTTCCTCTATTACTTAACATTATTTAATTTGAAAAGGACAACTATCTAAACAACATATTATATATGCCCTCTTCTAAAACCATCTTGTAAATTATGTTAACAGCAATAAAACATGTGGCATGCATTTACAACCAAGTTGTTACGTGTAAGAGATGACAGTTCTAGTAAATTGCATCAGTGGTAATTAATAAGTTACTTACAAGTGGTCATTCTGGTGTCAACAACTAATATAGTGGAATAGCAAGTCAAGCAAAAACAGAAAGTGGATATTTAGCTTTAGAGTAAAGACGGCATTTATATAAAGCTTACAAGGTTTTAGAGAGGTATGCAGCGAGCTGGGGCAGCTGGTTTGGTCTGCAGATAAGAATTCCAGGTACCTTGCTCATTTGTTATTTTTGGGAGGGGGGAAAGTGAAATCACTGCTGGTTTTGTACAGCATGAGGTTACTGGGACCTTTGTTAAGATTACTGCCCATAAGCATTCCCAGATTGCCAGTTTGCTGTGCAGATGGTGATGCTGGAGTGTCACCGTCTTTGATGTTGCTGTCAGCAGTCTAGTCTCTAGTGAGAAGTAAAGAAATATATGTTTGTTGGGAAACCTTCAGAGCTACTATTGCATATTGCAAGACTCTTCTGAAAAACCATATTCCTCTTTTCGTTCATGTGAAAATGCGATCAACAGGAACTATAAAGGGGCATGCCACAGTCTTCTTTCATGCTTTTATTTTTTCCTTTAGACTTACTGAAAATAATTAGTGATGGTAATGGTTATTGTTTGAGCCTTAGTGGTTTAAAACATCTGCTTTCCGTACACTGTTCTGCTTCCTCTAGTTCTCCTAGGCTAGAGTGGCCTTGACATAGGAGTATGGAGCATAGACATGTTAATAGGATTGTGTTTGGCAGAGAATAGCATTATTTGCAAAGCAGAAATATGAAGTATTTATTAATTGCTATATAGCTGTATATTTGTTTCACCAGTCCTAAGTCTGTGCACCATAATAAGGTATTATTTTATTTAATCATGCCAACAGTTTTCACAACAATGTGCAGAAGCTGAACAGCTGAAGAGTTGACAATAACAGCATTACGGCCATGTTCAAATGAGTGTGCATTCTGTTTTCATTACATTTGCACAATAAACAATATAGCTAAAAGGCAACTTATACGCTGCAGGTGATAACATGGATGTAGAATACACGCAGAAAACATTTGGAAACCCCCAAAAAACCCCATGAAAGCAAAGCATTTCCAGGACACTATTTCCTATTTATTCACTGTAGAAGTAACAGGGCGTGCCAGGTACGGAGGGAAAATCAATTTCATTTTCTCTCCGTTAAAGAGGCGGGGCTTCATGAATGAGGTTCAGAGAGTGCATTCACAATCCATGTTACATCCCTAGAACACTCTGCATATAGAAACGATGTTTCACTAAGTGCGAGAGCTACACATACCGGTAATTGGTGCAAAAAGTGGTGACAGGAGCTGGTAGAAAGAGAATAAAAATAAAGGCAGACATTTTAAAGATGCATTTTTTAAATTGAACTAAAACTCGAAATGTAGGAATCTTTTTGCTAGCACAGTTTTAATATACTTTTTTTTCAATTCACATGTGAGCTTTGTGTGTACAAAGAGATTATAATAAAAGACATGCATGCAAAATTAATTTCCCCGCTATCTTTGTAGAATTGCACTTTAGCTTTATTGAAATGCTTTGTGTAAAAAAAAAAAAAATATATATTTCTTTGTTTTACAGAAAGTGTAGATTTCAGTAGAATTTTGCACTTTTTAATTAATCTTCTCACACTCCACTGGCTGTTCATCAGAAAGCTGGTCCGTGCATTTCCTGGTAGCTTAGCTCAGTTGATCTTAACTGAAGAGACAGACAATTGCCCAGAGCACCTGCTTCTCATTGAGCTGCTTTCGGAAGTTTGCGATTGGACAGTTACGGAACGTCTGTGCTGGGGAAGAAGGGGAGGACTTACAAAGGCTGCAGACGAGATTTGCAGCTTCTGCAAATCTCATACACTTACAGAATGTCCTTGTATGTATCTTGCTATTACTGCATTGCTATTCCTATCTGTGGCAAAACCAGCCACTTAAAGTGTAACCTCCCCTGAATGTAATGTGATGTAAAGTGTATTCCTGTGTACATCACATTACATTCCCGCCCTAAGGCGGGAGATGGCCATCTGTAACCCAACCCCCTCCTGTCGGGGAGTAAGGGAAGTGTATTGTGTGGAATGCAGACCCCTCTGCGGAGGTCTGTGCTTAAAAGAAGCTGTAATCATTAAAGAGTGTGACTCAGCCTGGTGAGATGCCAGTGTGTAAACCTCCAAACTTTTTGTCGTCCTTTTACTGGAGGGGCAGAAGATTTTAACCCCTGCGTCTGCTGTTCCAGCTTGCAGGGAGAAGAAAATAGTGGAAAAGTCCTGGTAAAGACAGAGAGCCTCCAGGGCTGAGTGTTGTCTGAACCTGGGAACAGGACACTAGGAACAGGTCCCGCTACAGATATCAATGAAGAATGCATTTTTGGGGGGAGGAGAGGGGGTGGAGCATTGTCCATTTAAAGGACCACTCTAGGCACCCAGACCACTTCAGCTTAATGAAGTGGTCTGGGTGCCAGGTCAAGCTAGGGTTAACCCATTTCTTTATAAACATAGCAGTTTCTGAGAAACTGCTATGTTTATAAATGGGTTAAGCCTTCCCCCAAAGCCTCTAGTGGCTGTCTCACTGACAGCCGCTAGAGGCGCTTGCGTGATTCTCACTGTGAAAATCACAGTGAGAGCACGCAAGCGTCCATAGGAAAGCATTGTAAATGCTTTCCTATGCGACCGGCTGAATGCGCGAGCAGCTCTTGCCGCGCGTGCGCATTCAGCCGACGGGGCGGAACGGCTGAGGATCGGAGGCAGAGAGCTCCCTGCCCAGCACTGGAAAAAGGTAAGTTTTACCCCTTTTCCCCTTTCCAGAGCCGGGCGGGAGGGGGACCCTGAGGGTGGGGGCACCCTCAGGGCACTATAGTGCCAGGAAAACGAGTATGTTTTCCTGGCACTATAGTGGTCCTTTAAGTCTACAACACAGCTACAAATACAACTTTAGGCAAACTATTAAACTGCTTTTGATTTGACCAGGAACTAATTCCTGGTGATTCCAGGAAATAATTGTAGCATCTACATGTAGAAAAGAGGAGATTAGGACCTAGGTTTCCATTTCATATATTTTTATGGTTACATGTCTGCTACTGTAAAATGTATTGTAGTAAAAAAGATATTAATTGGAGAGAATTATTATTTTTTTTTTTTTATCTAACTCCAATTTGTGTTGTGAAGACCCACAGGCCCAGCTACCAGAAGTACGATTTTATTTAGCCAAAAGATGGAGCTTTAGATTGAAGTATAGTACATTTGTGAGTGCAGATTCAGTTGCTTCTGTTTCCTGTTTCCAGGAATGAATGTAGCTTTGTAGAGTTATTCACTAAATATGAATTTTACATAGTAGACTAAAAGAGCCAAATGGGAAATGTTCCCAGCTATGATTTCAATTCATCTATTTTGGTCAAAAAATTCAATATAACTTTGAATTCTTGACAATTTGCACTTTAGTCAATATTTCTTTCTGATTTGGTCTCTCCATTTTGTCCATGCACAGGGATGTGTGTTAACCAATTCAGATTCACAGTAGCACACGTTTGGCTTGTAAATATAAACAGTTCACATATCTTTGCTTTATGTCCCCTGTCCATGCAGCAAAGCCAGCCCAAGAGTGCAAGTGACAAATCTCGCAGTAAAAAGTCCAAGGATCCCAAGCCACGGGTAAAGAAGCTGAAGTACCACCAGTATATACCACCAGACCAGAAAGGAGAAAAGATAGAACCTGAAATGGATTCCAATTACGCCCGTCTCCTGCAACAGCAGCAACTCTTCCTTCAGCTGCAAATTCTGAGCCAACAGCAGCAACACTACAATTATCAGACAATCCTTCCTGCTCCACTCAAGTACGTAATGATTTATTGCCATCTGCAATGCTTTAGTTATTTATTCCTAGAATTAGTGCAGATTAACCCCTTGCAGAGAAATGATCCCCGTATCCTTCTCATGTTCACATGCTTTGTTTAACCCCTTAAGGACCAAACTTCTGGAATAAAAGGGAATCATGACATGTCACACGTCGTGTGTCTTTACAGGGTTAAAAAAATATTGTATTCTCTTAACACATGCAGATAGCACAGTGTGAGGGTTGGCTTTAAAAGGAAAAAAGAAACCCATGTTTTTTTTTTTGGTTTTTTTTTTGGTTTTTTTTTTAATTTCTCTGGCTTTTACAGCTATTCTAGAACTAAAGACTTGCTTAGTTTTGTCATATATTACCCAGAATGCTCATTTAGTCATACCTGCTGGCTGAGCATTATGTAAAAAATTGCACAGCAGCTCAAACAGCTCATTGGCTAATCCTTGCTGTCTTTCACCCCTGGAAAGCACTACACCATCATTTTCCAAATTGTTATTTAATAAACTGTGTACATTCACCAGTCACATGTGACTGGGGCTTTCTCTTCTTTTTATAACCTACAATAAAGAGAAGGTGGAAAGTAGGATTTAAAATCAGCTCAATATATAGACATGAGACTTTGTTTATTTAAATAGAATCTTAATATTTGAAAATTGAATAATGTTTAGTTAATTTGTAAATAGGCAATTCAAAGTATATTGAAAAGGCACCAGGGCCAAGTCATCTTTTCTTTCTTGTCCTTTATATATTGGGTCTTATTAACTCTCTTTCACATCACACTGCCATCATTAGTGTCATTGCTTTTACAAGTTACTGCCTATTTTACAGGTGCAGATTTGAGATCTATGTCATGCAAAACAATATTGCATAATACTTTCATCCTGACATTAACATTCTTGTTAATGCCGTCGCCAGTGCTGGTTTACTTTCCAATAAAATATACATTTACAATGTAATACTTGACTTTATATTTATATATATATATAGAGAGAGAGAGAGAGAGAGAGAGAGAGAGTGAGTATCTGAATTAAATTCTAACTGTGTAAAGGAATGTTAAAATGTGCGGCGTATGTATTAGGGTATTCTAATGAACAAATATGTAAATAAAGTATGAGCAGCCTAGACTGGAAAATATTTTCTTATCTGATGTCGCATTCTTTTGTCTATGAGTAAACATCCTGAAATGTGATGTATTTTGCTATAAGATTAGCTATCTATTCTATATAATATAAAGCTAATATTGTAACACTTCATTAATGGCATATTTGTATTAGATTTATTTATTCACGGTCGCTGTCACTGTACAATCTAAATGTCATAATGTTATGATGATGCCTGAAATATGTATTTTTTTTTTTTTATGAAGGTCACTGAATGATAAACAAATTAATGGAAATACAATAATCAACAATATGAGCAACGGCCCAACGTCCATTACCACCCCCATGAACAGACAGAATAATGTACCATTTAAAAAAGCAGGACCGCTGCCGCCTAACTTGGATGACATGAAGGTAACCGAAACCATTCTATATTCTAAAAAAAAAATTTCTAAAAAGCCTTAATCAGTCTCTTTTTAGTGTTATGCAGTCTCTCTTGCACTGAAGGAGGCAATGACACTTTATTTACTTATTTAGAGATGATTCATATGCTGTGCCAGTTTCAACCAGTGGGGAACCACTAAAATAGCATGGGGACCTAGATTTGTGTCCTGCTGCAGGAGCAATGAACTACATGGTTTATACATGAATTCTCGTCAACAAAAAAAGAACAGAATGGACTAGCATATTCCAGGCCCTTAGAACGTACAATGTGCACAGATCAGAGCCTTACAGGGTTATTTACTAAATTTAGAATTTCACATTTAAGGCCATAGTACCAAACTGCAAACATTCTGTAGTCAGCTATGTTTCCAATTCAGCTACTAGCTTAATGAAGCAGTTTTAGGGTACAGATCATGCCCCTGAATGAAAAAAAATAGTTTAATTTTCAATCAGATGTTAACTTAGCAAGTTTTTTTTATCTCCTGCTCTGTAAATTGTACTTTAATCACACATACTCTTGCAGTGTCCAGAATACTATTTACAGAGCAGGAGATAAGACATGCTAAATAAAACAGAATGTGCAATAAAGTGTAAACATTAGATGACTCTTTACAGGAAGTGTTTAGGGACGCTGTGCAAGTCATTTGGGGGAGGTGTAACTGGGACTGTATAAACAAAGTGATTTAATTCATAAATGGCAGAGAATTTAGCAGTGAGTCTCCAGGGTTATGAACTGTATGTCAAAACTGCATTATTAAGCTAAAGTTGTTTTAGTGACTATAGTTCTTTTAAACAGGCTTAAAGGACCACTATAGTGCCAGGAAAATATACTCGTTTTCCTGGCACTATAGGGTCTCTAGGTTCCCTCCTCCCGCCGGGCTCTAGGGGATGGAAGGGGTTAAATCTTACCTGTTTTCCCTCGGCGCGGGGAACTCTCCTCCTCCTTTTCAACGTCATCGGCTGAATTTGCGTGACAAGAGCTGCACGTGCATTCAGCCAGTCCATAGGAAAGCATTCTCAATGCTTTCCTATGGACGTTGGCGTGTTCTCACTGTGAAAATCACAGTGAGAAGTGCAGAAGCGCCTCTAGCGGTTGTCAATGAGACAGCCACTAGAGGCTGGATTAACCCATAGGTAAACATAGCAGTTTCTCTGAAACTGCTATGTTTACCTCAGAAAGGGTTAATCCTAGAGGGACCTGGCACCCAGACCACTTCATTAAGCTGAAGTGGTCTGGGTGCCTATAGTGGTCCTTTAAAGTAAATTTTAAAGTCACTTTCAGTTCTCACTTAAGTGAATAGCCCTGTCAGACTTTATGCATATTTTTTTGTTTTTTAATGTAATGAATTTAGTTTATATGTTTAATGCACGCTTTTAAATGAATAATTTAGGTAAATAATAAACCGTATAATTCACAGTAGGGTGTCTAATTAATTTATGATTGGTCTTTGTTTTATATAAATTCGCTCTTTTGGGGTTTTTTTTTTTGGGGGGGGGGGGTTTAAATAAAGGTGAGCTATGTCAAACCATTGAGTGTTTGTAAAACACAGAGCTCATTAAATAAGATTCAATCTGTTGCTCATCACCAAATAAGCTCAACTTTATTTTACACGTAAACCTGTTTCATTTTAAGATTACCATGGGGTACAGCTAAAAGGTTAACAAGGATATTAATCATCCATATTTATATTCTTTATAATGTTGCAGGTTGCTGAGCTAAAAATGGAACTGAAGCTGAGAGGTTTGCCTGTATCTGGCACAAAAACAGATCTTATTGAACGTCTAAAACCATACCAGGATTTTAATAATAATAATGGTGTCACAACAAATAATACACCTGCAGTTTGCACCTCCACCACAAATGCCGCAAATACCAAAGAAGATGTTGCTGTTACATTAAATAACTCTGTCACCACAACACAGTGTTTTTCTCCTGATGTATCTACTACAAGTATGAGCAGCCAACAGCACTTAGATAGCATGAACTCTCCTTTACCGATGTCCCCAGCCCCATCAGAACAATCCAACTTCAGCACAGAAGACACTAACATGACGGACACCTTTGCAGAAATCATGACCATGATGTCGCCATCCCAGTTCATGAATACATCCCCTGTAAAAATTGAAGACAGCGGAAGCACTATAAACATAGATTTGGATTCAGCTGAGAAAGACCGTAAGCTCCAGGAGAAGGAAAAACAAATTGAGGAACTCAAAAGAAAATTAGAACAAGAGCAGAAACTTGTAGAAGTCCTCAAAATGCAGCTAGAGGTGGAGAAGCGTGGACAACAGGCATGCTCTAATGTTTTGTTGAATGCGGACAAGACTAATTTCACTGTTAACATCAAGCAAGAGCACCCTGTGACTGACTGCCAAAATTCCAAGCAGTCTGTGGTATCAAGTTGTCATTTACTGGGACAGACCACTGTTTCTACCAGTGGCCCAAGTATTATTGCCAACAATGCTGTAGTCATCAAGCAGGAGGTACCTTTAGCCAAACCCGAACATCAGAATATTATCCAACAATTTTATGTTGCTTCTCCAAGGCAAACTCAAACAGCAGTGGTCGCTCAGTCACAAGCGCTGCTGACCACACCAACAGCTCAGATTTTGCTTCCAGTTTCTATCAAAACCACCAATGGGATGCAACTGTCAATGGTCCAGGTATGTGGTGTATATACAGCGGTTGTTTACAAAAACTCATATCCACATAGGTGACCAGTACTAATGTACCGTATATACTCGAGTATAAGCCGAGTTTTTCAGCACATTTTTTGTGCTGAAAAACCCCAACTCTGCTTATACTCGAGTCAATAGTCTGTATTATGGCAATTTGCATTGCCATAATACAGACTGGGGCTGTGGGGGCTGGCAGAGCTGTAACTTACCTCTCCTGCAGCTCCTGTCAGATCTCTCCTCCTCCGCGGCGTCCATTCAGCACCTCGGTCAGCTCCCAGTGTAAGTCGCGGCTCTCGCGAGACTTACAGTGTGAGCTGATAGAGGTGCTGAACGGACCGGCGCAGAGGAGGAGGGAGCTGACAGGAGCTGCAGGAGAGGTAAGTAACGCTCTCTCACAGCCCCCACAGCCCCCACTGAACTACCAATGCCACTAGACCACCAGGGAAGGAGCCCCCCTCCCTGCTCTAATAAATGGTTTATGCACCATTTATTAGAGATTCTGTGTTCCAAACAGCATGACGCCAAGGCTCCAAAGACAATATTGTTGAGGCCAAGCTGCTCTGCCTCTCACTATGCCAATTCATGCCAAGGATTAGGGCAGGCATTGGTCATAAAATGCCTGCTATTTCTGGAATGGCATGAAGTGGGGCATATCATCTGAAGAAATGCTGATCTGCCAGGTCTTCATTGGAAGCTGGGCTTCAGGCTGCAGGAGATCAACATCTCTACTCATCATTTAGTTGAAGTGAGTTGCATTGATGTTTGACTCCAGGCACCATAACCACTTCAATCAACTGAAGCTTTTATGGTGCATGCATTGTTCCTTTAAATAAATATTGGTGATGGAAATGGCAATGTTTCTTTTGTAGACTGCTCTTGGATTCGTTTTTTTCTATACATTTAAAATTCAGTGTTAATTTCCCCACAGGTTGCTGCTTAGTGAATAAATGTCAAAATAGTAATGCCACCTAGAGCAATGATTGCCAAGTGAATCCTCAAGGCTCACCAGCAGACCAGGATTCAGACATTTCCCATTTTTGCTCTAATGGGAACACTGACAAAACTGAGAGCAATATTTGGGAGGGGAGGGGGGACGAAAAAAATTTAAATAATAAATATTACAAATAAAATAATACAAACATAATAATTAAATAAAATAAAATAATAAAAATTAATCATAAAAAAATATTAAAATAATAATAAAAAAAAAATTGCCCACTCCCCACCAAGGCTCTGCAACACACACACACTGCATTCATACACACACTGCACACATACTCATACACACATACACACACACACTGCACTCATACATAAACACACACACGCTGCACTCATAAACACGCTGCACTCATACCCACACGCTGCACTCATACCCACACGCTGCACTCATACCCACACGCTGCACTCATACCCACACGCTGCACTCATACCCACATGCTGCACTCATACCCACACGCTGCACTCATACCCACACGCTGCACTCATACACACACGCTGCATTCATACACACACTGTAAATAAATATTCAATTAATATAATTTTTTTAGGATCTAATTTTATTTAGAAATTTACCAGTAGCTGCTGCATTTCCCACCCTAGTCTTATACTCGAGTCAATAAGTTTTCCCAGTTTTTTGGGGTAAAATTAGGGGCCTCGGCTTATATTCGGGTCGGCTTATACTCGAGTATATACGGTAATACTGTCCAAAATGAATGGCATCAGACACACTATCTCTTCTCTGGTCTATTAGGTGTGTCTCATACAATTTATGCATTGTATTCTTAATATTGTGTAAACTTAGAGAGGGCCTGTCTAAACGTCTTTAGCATTTTCACAAAGAGTCCTTTGTGCTGCATGCAATGGTATTGATTTACACAGAATTAGTTCACTATTTAAAAAATAAAAAAGAGGATCTTGCCTTTGAGCTGACATCTAACAATTAAAGTGCTTTCATGCAAAGTACTTGGCTGGAAAATGTGAGAGCTTACAATCTAAATGTTATAAAGGAGGCTGAGACGAGGATTGCAGGGGGATCTTGAAGTTGATGGCCATGGAGAATTAAACAATATGTGCAGTCTCTGTTAAGAAATAAACTATACATGTTGATGAATGAATGTGGAATTCAATTTAATTTCATGTCTTTATGTACATTAAGGCTCAACCACACGCGCCACCTCCAGTACTGACTCAAGCGCCCTCTTCCGTTTCAACTACAACTCTGGTCCAGGCACCTCCTGCTCAGAAGCAGGCCTCTACAGTCACCCAAGAGAAGTTCACAGTGCAAGCCCTGAACCAAAGCCAGCAATCCAAAAAGGTTTGTGACCTAGAAAGCTAAACTCTCTCGACATTTACTGTTTTGATGATGGGGTAATGTTGTATAGGGCTTTTGAACTGCAGTGAGAGGAAATGTTTTGATCCCACCCACCACAGGAAAACGGTCTGTTTTAAGATAGAAGCATTTAAATAATTGGTCTATTAGGAATCACAATTCAGTCAGTTCAGTTGGCAGCCAACTTGAACAGTGTAAGATGAAGTACCCATCTAGGGGGAAATCCTCAAATCACCCATTTTCTTTATGCTTGGTTGCCGGTAATCTAACTGCTAAACCACTGGGCTCATACTCGTCTACTACAGAAACAAATGAAAAGAAAACTGGGAAATAAGGTCAGATACAGTCACAGCGATTGGGGTCAAACTGAACACTGAACCTGGTGGCCTGCTCTCTTCACAAGCAGCTAAATATAGCTCAATGGATCAATCCATAAGCTTCCCTCCTCCTGCTGGAATATGATGTAGGAATAGAGAATAGAAGGAATACAGGGAATAGGAATAGAGAGGACTTTCATGCCAGATCCTAACAGTTTAGTTTCCTAAATAGATGGCTGGCACTGCTCATGATCTCATAGAAGCAAATAGGTTTATGCTGTTTTCACCAGTCACGAATTCCCTCATATAGTATTGCTGCCACTCAGTATTAACAGGTGTTCGTAACATACTCCATAGGTTATTACACCTTTTGTCTTGCTGAGTATGTACCTATTCAACCTTATGGGTGTTCCAATCATATAATATATCTATCTATCATATATATATATATATCATCACCCACCCTCATATGCTTTATAAGAAGGTTTAAGTTTTAAGCTGGATAGTTTATGTAGCATTAGGACAAACCGCATTAGGAGTACATTTGAAAAGAGCCTTCATAAAGAAGCTAGCAAAATATTTAGTTTTATTCTATCACAAGAAATATCACAGCCTTAGGGAGACTTCTCCTTGGATTGGACTAGCAAGTCTTGTATGTTTATATTGGTTGGTTCAGAAATTGATAACTGATAGCACAAACACATATAACACAATTAAGTGTTAACTTTTGGTTAGAAGTTTAGTTCTGCTAAGAAATAGACACTGGATTCTAGATTTGCATCCACCTTATGGATGATAAAAAACAAAACAAAAAAACACATTGTTGACCTGTATACGACCAGTAGAGGGAGATACTGTATTTCATTTCTACTGTGTCAATTTGTGTTTGAAATAAAGGAATTATAACTGAAAAATACATTTGTAGAAAATAAAATCTTGCGAGAAAGAGCAAGCAGTGTGTGGATGACTTATGTATATAGTGTGTGTGCGTGCGTGCGTGCGTGCGTGTATATAATGGACATTATAGAATCAGTGAATGCATTTTACAAATTTTTATTATCGGTGCCATTGTTTTGAATGTTACAGTGAGCAAAACGTATTGGGAATCTGTGTACTTTTCGTCATGTGATATCTTATCACTGTGTCAATCTTTCTGCAAAGCTGTTTGTTACAAGGTTTCTGTTTTTGCTATTTATATCTGTCTGTCTATAGGGTTATTCTGAGCAAAAACATTTTTTTCTTAAAAATATTCTGGTTTTGGTTTTGATTGGAGTAGACTGGATTGCAGGATAAAACTTACCAGGCTTATATAGCTTATATAGCTTGTATAGCTTGAAGCAAAGACGAGACGGGAGGATATGATAGAAACATTTAAATACATAAAGGGAATCAACACAGTAAAGGAGGAGACTATATTTAAAGGATCACTATAGGGTCAGGAACACAAACATGTATTCCTGACCCTATAGTGTTAAAACCACCATCTAGCCCCCCTGGGCCCCTCATGCCTCCATAAATATAGCAAACTCTTACTGTATTCAAGCCTGAAGCTGTAGATTTGCATGCGGTTTGTCTCAGAAAAAACAAGCTTTCTGCTGACATCATCAGAAGTTGCTTCCCCATAGGATTGGCTGAGACTGACACAGAGGCAGATCAGGGGCAGAGCCAGCATGATTCAAACACAGCCCTGACCAATCAGCATCTCCTCATAGAGATTAATTGAATCAATGAATCTCTATGAGGAAAGTTCAGTATCTGCATGCAGAGGGAGGAGATACTGAATGTTTGGATGCATTTTAGGCAGCCATGACACAGGAAGGATCTCTAACAGCTATCTGAGGAGTGGCCAGTGAAGTTATCACTAGGCTGAAATGTAAACACTGCATTTTCTCTGAAAAGACAGTGTTTACAGCAAAAAATCATATACATACAGTGGGTGGAATGATTCGGTTCAGGGTTAAATATGATGGTATTGAGGTAGGTGGAGTAACTGTGGAGATAAAAGTGTACAAGCACCTAGTGCAATATTGTACTGTATAATAATAATTCAACATACAGTATATAACTCAGTACTCAAAAGGAGGGAGCCAATTGGAAATGGCTCAGTCCAGACGCCTGTGGGATAGTTAGAAGGGATCCCACTCCCTTCCAAAGTGCAGGTGGTGCTCCGCAACTCTCAAAAAGGAATGTCCACACCAATATAAAATTGGGGACTAAGTCCTTTTATTGATAGAGTAAAAAGTGGATATACAACAGTATATCTTTTTACAGCAAAAAGCCTGAAGGTAATGATTCTACTCACCAGAACAAATTAAATAAGCTGTATAAGGTGACTATAGTGTCCCTTTAAAAAAAGCAGAACTACCACAACAAGAGGACATAGTCTTAAATTAGAGGGGCAAAGGTTTAAAAATAATATCAGGAATTATTACTTTACTGAGAGGGTAGAGGACGCATGGAATAGCCTTCCAGCTGAAGTGGTAGAGGTTAACACAGTGAGGGAGTTTAAGCATGCATGGGATAGGCATAAGGCTAATCTTAGACTTGAGATAAGACCAGGGACTAATTAAAAGTATTTTGAAATATTGGGAAGACTAGATGGGCCGAATGGTTCTTATCTGCCGTCACATTCTATGTTTCTAAGTTAGACCTTTAAGGTTAAGGCTAGGGTTTCTTTAATCTTCTGTAGGCACTGGAAGATGCATGTCTCAGTCTGCCTGAGATTGATGGGAGCTCCCCCTCCTTTTGGTGATATAATGGGAAAGGAACTGGTGAGAGAGAATCACATTGTGTCGTGTTTGGGCAGCTTTTATCCTGACATTAGTTTTTGGAAAGGTACTGAATTAGTTATTGCAGTTGTATTTAGCAGCTGCTTTCAGAGAGTGAAACTCCCACGTGTATGTCTGGTGCTGCTGTAAGGTTCGGGCTCTGCAGTGCACAGTGTAAATGCAGAAATCAAATGTACATATGATCCATAATCATATGGATGTTTCTAGATCTCTCTAATCGGATCATTTCCCCCCATTATACTATTAAGTATATTATTATATTGGATTATTTTATTTAAAAAAAGGGGTTATTGGAAAAGGTTGTTGTTTTTTTGTTTTTTTTTCAAAGCAGCTGTAGTGCACACTTGCTCCTGGGAGCTTATTACCAGGAGTTACAGAGAACTCCTTCTGCCCGTCTGATTATGTCTTAATTCGGAGCAACTGGAAAGTGATCCTGTCATATGTCAAAGTAAAGATATCTCTGCCATGTTTCTGGTAAAATCATGTATATTTAGGAGTTTGTCTTTTTTTATATATTTTTATTTTATATTTACACTAAAGGTATTGTTTTTATTTGTTGTAGGTTTGCCCTCCTGCAACATCAAGCAATGTGTTTTCTTACTCTCCAACACCAGTTACTGCAAATACGCCGATATTTAGCAGCAGCGTGTCATCAACTAGTCCTCAGCAGCCGAAAACAACCCAGGCTGTCCCTGTGCAGAATGGCCCTGCCAACCTTCATGAGGTCAGATTATTTGTTTATTGTGGATTCTGTATTAATAATGCATACAGTTGTCATGGTTATTTTTTGATATGCAGGTAGGTACAACAGTGCCTGTATCGCCACAACAGCACCATCAGGATCGATCGTTACAAACAGTGTTATGGCATATTTAAGTTTGCACTTTTTGTTTAAAATAGTAGAAATTCAAGGTATATGCTTAATGTAGCGTAGCGTGTGTTTTAAAGTGCATGAGGGGGAAACTTCGCCAGGGCCACCATGCATACGCAGGTGAGTGTCTAGTATGGGGAGGGGGTCAGTCTACCTGCTTTATGTTGTAGAACGGGAGCCTGTTTGGGTTGTAGTGCATGTCTGCAAGTTATTCCTCGTGTTGGTGAGGCCTGTGGCAGAAGTGTGGGTGTATATGGTATTACTGCTCCTTAACCCCGGTGTCTGGGGGGCCTGGGGTATTCTCTTCGGTGTAGGCCTGAACTATTTCAGATATGGCTCTGCTGTGGTTCTCTGTAGTGGGTATGCCATGGGGGGAGGATGTCAACCTTGTTGGGACGCTGTGCTGTCAGTGGAACAGTTGCGTCATGTGAATCAACGGTCGGGGGAACTGAGAATGAGCAAAGAATATATGTGAGTATACAATTCAACGCGTTAATAAATTGGCAGCATCTAAAGGAGTAGTGAGTTCTTAGTGTCCGGTACTGACATGCCCACATTTGGCTTGGGAAGCACTATTACGCCTCTTCATTCTGGAGCTGTGGGCCTTGCTGGGGTGAATGGTGTGATGTTGGCGACATCCCAGCTATGTGCAGAATAAGACTCGGAGCTTGGGGCCGGGTGTATGCCCAGGGAATGCAGGAACTAGGCCACTTCTGCTGGCGAAGTCAGTCGGTGGCAGTGTCCGCCTCATTCTGTGATGAGTGCTCTCGGGTATCCCCATTTATATGTGACAGCTGTCATAGTTATTATATTGCCTGCTAAACTACATTTGGAAATGGTCAATAAGAATTCTGTTAAATTAGAAATAGTTTACAGGTATAATCAGCTGATCAAAGGTGCCTTTTGGGATGACTTCTCCACTATACAGGTTTGAAAGCTGCACACCAACTCTGCCCAAAATGTGGATGAAAATAATATTCGATAACCCTCTGTTTGTTTGTTTGATATGAAATGCACACAACAATATAAAACATGAGGCAAATGGCTATAAAACCAAATAATGCATATGAATGTAAAGGCAATCACTGGTTTCGGCGTTACTGCCTTTTTCACGATGAACAATGCAAAGATCCCACTAAGTAACCACCCTCATTTATTCTATCAGCCCTCCCAGTGAATATTTAAAGGGGTAGTGTACCCCTTTGTAAATTATATCAGTGTTTTGTTGTTATGAAACATTAGTGAAGGTATTTTAACAATTTCACTCTTTCCCTTCACTTTAACTTGGTTCTTCCTTCAGTTTGTATTGTTTTTTTGTATGTATTTTTCCCTCTGTCTTGCCTATTTGTAGTTGGCTTTTTTTTTCTCTTATTCTGACTTTGTTTTTTTATTTCTCCTCTGTTTCGAAGATTATTATTTTTTTTACTTATGCTGTCATTTATTTTCTCGATCCTAACTTTTATTTGTACTCTTTCCTTTGTATACTTGTTTTTTTTCTGCCTGTTTTTATATTAAACAAAACAAATATTTAGTTATCTAGACTGTATCCTTCCACGTATTGCCCATTTGTAGCCAGCATATGATGATTTTTTTTTTTTTCCCCCACTTAATATTTTATTGTTTTGATAAAACCGGGACAAGGGGTACAGAAATGGGGAAAAAAAAGGGGGAGGCGGGCAGGAAAGGGAAGTAATGATATCAAGGTATGTGTCCATACATTTGAAGCAGATCATAGTAGTTATGCGATAATTACATACATTTGAGTCTACGTGATCAATACATATGAAGCAAGAATTTCCTACTATTGGCTCCATCAACCTAAAACCTTTATGGTGGCAAAACCAAGAATTGTTGTCAGGGAGGACCACAGTCTGAGAGTAGGGGGGACCACGGCCGGACATAGATCTCCTGTCTGGGTGCCCGATAATGATCCCACCCACTTAAGGGTATTCTGATATCAGTGTGTATGGTGTGGGGCCTGCATTATGCAACTTATCGTCTTCCAAGAGGTGGTCGTCACAGGATGGGCGCTACGTGCCTCTCCTCAGGTGGGTTAATTTTTCGTTATGACTATCCTGGGTGTATTTCCCCTAGGTCTGGGCTGGGATCTATGCAGGAATCTGGGATGAACCAATTGAATGGGTAAGATAATACCCAACTCGGTCGTAACAGACTCGTCCGTGTATAAGACTATAGAGTCTCGAGGAGGTAAACCCACTAAATTTGTCTCGTGGTAGGGAAACATACTGGATTAGATTTAATCCCCCTCTAAACTGACAAACTTTTTCGTAGCGCAGGGAGCAGAGCATAATATGTGATTGTCCTCTGTGGATGGAACATCAGCTCTCAGTTAGTGCCATAACTTTAACTAACCATGTCAACAATTTATTTTTAATTTTGACGTATACAATTTTCTTTTCTGCAGGCAAAGTCTAATTCCCCTTCCCAAACATTTATCGTTCATCAGTCATTGTTTAATAACTCCACAACCAAATCCAAAGATCCTCCCCGGTATGAAGAAGCCATAAAGCAAGCACGTAACATCCAAGGTTCTAATACAGAGGTGAGTTTTATAATCTTTCCTCATTCTCAAGTGTGTTGGAGATTTACAAAAAGAATAAATATTGGGTTTTTTTTCTTCCTTTTTTCATATTGTGCTTTTGCTGTTGTCACAGTGCCCATGCAATGCACCCTGAAGCGGCGCATCCTCGCGCGGCTGGTGCTGCTCCTGTCTCCTCTGGTGCCACGTTATTACAGACGTCAGCCGATGCAAAACAGGGCCAATATATATAACTAGTAACAAATACAGTAGATAACGTGATACAGTGCGACAACAGAACTGTTGTAACCACCTGAGTGGGACCCCTCAAACCACTCTAAAAATAACAAATAGAATACATACAATGGTGGATCACACTTCTTGGGACTTCCTAAAATAAGAACATAAAACCTTATAGTGTAATACAGTAAATGTAATAAAATAGGAAGATGGTAAAGATCATGTACTCACAAGCCGGGAGCCAAATAAATTAATATGGCTCCCATGAGTGTTGCAGTGGGACTGTTAATAGGACGTCCCTGTCCTTCCTTTGGTCGTTCTGGAGATCTCGGGAACAACAGAGAAGTAGATTCTTCTTAAAAAGTAATGAATTTATTGGATGTAAAATACTTATAAAAACAAAGGACTGTTCTTAAAAAACAAAGAGAAAGAAGCAAAGTCCAATAGCCTAATGGCTATTCAAGTCCATAAAAAGCACTAAAATGTGGAGTGCAGGTATAAGTGGCAGGTACAAATGTCCTTGATATATAGGGCCAATATATAGCTCTGCCTTCCTTGAACCTTTTAGTGTACCAAATGTGCACGCATGTTCTGGTATTACATGACTGTGCATAGCCAATAAATGCCCTCCTAAGGCTATATATATATATATATATATATATATATATATATATATATATATATATATATATATATATATATATATATATATATATATATATATATGTATGGTTATCCAACAGTGCATTAATTATATTGATTCTTTTGTATTCTGACCCCGACCATTTTCTATTCCTTAACCCTCGGCTTGCCTGATCGATCACGTAATTTCTGTGTCCCTAAACTCGGTCTAATACTATTCTAATAATGTTGTGTCGGGCTACTTTAAGGCCTGGTTATACATTTTAGTATTCAGGTTTTTCTTTGTGTTTGTTTACTTCAGTACTGCGTAAAGTTTATCCTTTTTAATATTTGTTTTATATATTGCGGAATGCAACTGTTGGAATTATATGGTATTTCTCAACCTGCAATATTTCAGACAAATATAAGTATAAAAACAAAAATATGGGGGCGTGGCTTGGATACAGAGCGGACGCATGTCGGCTGAGCTCCGGCTACTAACAGCTCAAAAAGCCAGATTTCACCGGCATTCTACCCTGCACTTACCTGACCTAGTGACTGGCACATGACAGCAGCATAGGGAAGAGAGCTTAAAAGCTCAGAACCATCGCAGGGGAAGGCTCCCGCGACATCAGCATCCTACTGCAGCCGCGGCCTGGGCCCAAAATGGCGGCGCAGCCGGACCCACGCTATTCCTCCTCTGAGGAAGAAACCCTCAATGCCCCTGATGAAATAGCCCACACAGAGGGCCTAATCTCCCCACAACAGGGGGAAGATCTGACCGCCCCAGCCACCAAGGGAGACATCAAGGCACTAATGAACAACATCCGTGCCTTTTTCAATGCTGACTTAGACATAATACGGGAAGATATCACAGTGGTCACTGCCAGAGTACAGGCTACAGAGGACAACATCTGCTCCATCACACAACAGCAGACAAGCACCAAAGAGCTGATGCAACAACTCCTGGCAACAAACAAAGCCATGCAGATCAGAATTGATACCTTTAGATGATGCACAGAGACACAAAAACCTCAAAATTAGAGGTATAACTGAAACAATTGATGAGCAAGAACTGCCTCATCTAATTAGGCGACTCTTGTCTACTCTGCTGCCCCAACGCTCCGCAAGGGTCATCCAAATGATGGATGCTTCCGCCTCGCAAAGTCTAGTAGGGCTCCGGCTGCGACCCCCGAGACATCCTGGTACGCTTCCTTGCACTTCGGGCCAAACTAACAACCCAAGAAGCTGTAAAAAACATAACACCACTTCAATCCGAAACAATGCAGCTCCAGTTTCTGCAAGATCTATGTCGATCCACCTTAGACTGGAGACGAGCCTTCCAACCAGCCACGAGGGTCCTACGAATGGCGAATATCTCCTATACCAGAGAAGGCCGCACTTACCAGCTTCTTTCCTCAGCCTTCGTAAGGGACTTAGGCCTGACCTCACCTCTAGATGGTGCTACCTGGCCGAACCACACCTGGGACGTGAACAAAATTGTACCCTTTACTCCTCACCCCAATGCAGATACTGCCTGAAGAGGAGATGGACTCCCCGTTGCTCCTACTGTACACAGAGGGAACCCCTGCAACCACACAGGGATGGACTGGCACCTTAACCAGTCCCATTTGCTTGATAATTATGTTTTTATTATCTTAGAGTATCGCTTAGCACTGTTTAAGTTTGTTTTTAGTTTACATTGTTGTCACCAGATGCCTGCACACCTCTTCGGATCTGTCCTTATAAGCGGACATTGCATAAGCCAAAACCTCCTTCCCCCCCCCACCCCACCCAAACGCTCAGTGGTTATTGAGTTTAATTTAATAGTTAGCACCCCCGACAGACCTGCGTCACCATTACTTTTAATCTCAAGGACACGACCATTGTCTCTTCACCCTAGACCCATAGGATGGGTCTCCCTCCTACTTTCGCAGCCTCAGCAAAATTAATAAGCCCCACAATACTTAGTTCACGAAGTAGATATAGTTTGTATGTTGTCTTTGTATACCTTACTAACCTGCCAGTACACTCAAACCGAACACATTGCATATTCTATTGATTACTGGCAGAACTTCCAGTGTTTTTTTATTTAAAAATGTGCACTACCTACCTATGTCATATCAATGTTAATGAAGTTATGCATATATGAGCTGTTGTGGCACTGTCTGCAACAATGTCAACTCATTGCACAAGAAAAATAAAGAATTAAAAATATATATATATTTTAGGATCGTTTCTATAAATGTTGGGACAAAAATAAATATAAATGGTGAAATACCCTTTCTTATAGGTATTTGTAAGAAATCTGGTTCACTTTTTTAGCTCCCTAAAGATGTTTGTAGGTAGGCATTGAGTATGTACAATTGTAGAATTCATTTATACTGTACAAAGCATTACATATTGCTAATGCATAAACCCCCAAAGTCCAGATGATAATGGAACCCTTGCAGAGAAATCTGTTTCTCTTCAGGAGAGAACCAAAGCTGAAGCAATTGGGAAAGTTGAGATTTATGGATTTGTTTTGCAATGTAAAACAATGTTAATTCATGTATACATGTTGCTGGTAGAAGAGGGATTGTGTTTCATTTTCAAGTATCTCCTGGAAAAGATGGGTCATCTACATGTTACACATTTAGCATTTAATTGTTTTTAAAGCATATCATAGGATATTTTACCGTAATCAAAGCCTTTTCTACATTCGAGCGAAGGTGTAGTGCATGGGTGGTATGTTCAATGACTGTTATAGAACATCCTCATCTGAAAGAGTTACTCCATCCTCCATGAGTACTTCTGGTTTTAGAAGTTGTTGTAGAACAAGCATTTTGTATGTGTAGCGTTTCAAGTAGATACAGAAATATTTTTTGCCGGGGTATAGTTGCACCTCTGGCACATGTGCTTAGGCAGACTGGAACTCTGAATCTCTGTTCTGTGCAAATATTACTTCTGTCATCAGCATGCACTGCACGCTGGCGATGGTTGTAATAAGTTTTTCTTCCCTTGCAGCCAGTGCAATCATCAATTTAGTTTTGTTTTTGGTTTTATCCTCCTTTTGACCACATTTACGTCCACCCCACACTCCCTTTCCTCCTCAGCTCAGAATGAGCACTATCCATACATGCACCCTGAGCTTGTGAAATTAGTCCAATCAAATTTTTGCGTTTGATTGGACCTCCGATAGTGAAGCAGTGACACAGGGTGATGATGGATTGGGCTTGGAAACGAACGTGAAGAACTTGGCCCTGCATGGTTTTTAGGAAAGTTTAAAGGTATTTTTATTTTTATTTTATAGGGTTTTAAGGAAAAAATATATGTGGGGGGAAAGGGGGAAGGGGGGGCAAGTGACAAATTCAACATAAGTACTTTAAAACAAATATAATAAAAGTTAAAATAAGGTTTGGAGTAATCTTTTAAACTCAGCCAATCTGTAGCAGCTGGATTCAAGCAATTATCCCATCCCTATATCATAGAGAGCATTACATTCAGAGGACTCTCTCTCTGGGAGCAGTGTAGCCTGTTAATCTCCTCTCCTTCCGTTTACATCATCCTCAAAAAATGAAGCAATACATAAAAAAAAGACATTAAGAGTCTTCTTACTTTCTTTTACAGAAACAATGTTATCTTGAAAGTGTATCTGTTATGGTAGGCTCTTTAGAGTGAGATTAACTTGAGTATATCACCAGCCACCCAGTAAAACCTTTCTCACGCTATGGTAGCAAACAGGAAGAAAGCTGGGGAGCCGGTGTGGGTGGGTGCCACAGGACCAACTTCGGGTTAAACTGTTGGAAAACAGTTTAACCTCTGAAGGTAAGACTACTCCCGGACACTCCTGCCCCCATAACAACTTCGATGAGCTGAAGCTATAATGGTGGGTAGAAGTGTTCTTTAAAGTTGGCATCATGCAACTTTCTCAGTAATGCAGCATATTCTTTGGTTTGTTGAAACATTAAACAATGCGATACACAGTGTTATGTTAAAATATTATGGCTAAAAAAAATGAATATACATATAGTAAAGTTGCTGAATTCAGACTTTTTTTTTATTATTAGAAACTTCTGTTAACTGGAAGCGATTTTCTTCTTCAAAAATGAAAAGCAACATGCATATTTAATGGGGTATTCAAAGTACCATAACAACAATTGCTCATTGCATAGGTTGTGGTACAAGGAGGTCACCCTTTCCTGTCTCATTGTAGACAAACATTTCTGCATATTTAGCATGTTGCCATAAGATTGTCAAAAGAGGCTATACTTCCACCTCTGACCAAACAAAGTATGTCTGCAATATGTGCTTGACATTCCCTATATCCCCTCTATGGCTTTCATCTCCAAGCCATGGACTGTTGTACTCTGCCACATTCACTAAACTGTGACAAGGGCAATGAATAAACCAATAGCAGGTATGGTATGGCTGTTATCTATTTATTCAACAGTTCTGATTATCTTCTACATGTCATGAATGGAACTGTTGCCAGGGAATATTCTGTAAGCTTCCTGATTGGTGATACTTTTTCCTGGTCTGGGAGTGGCACACTGTCAGCTTGCCTGTGTAAGTGTTGCAATTACAGGAACATTATAAGGACACTAAAGGCACTCAGACCACTTCAGCTCATTTAAGTAGTCTGGGTGGAATGTCCCTGTCCCCCTTAGTTCTGCAATGTAAATCATTACAGTTTTAGAGAAACTGCAATGATTACATTGCAGGACTAAGACTGCCTCTAGTGGCTGTCAATCAGACAGGCACTAGAGGTACTTCCTTGTGGTTAATCGACTGTGGTCGCCATACTGATGCAGGACGTCCTCCCGCTCTGCATGAGGACACACTGAGTCAGTAAAATTCCCATAGGAAAGCATTTAAGCAATGCTTCCGTAAGGGGAGGGCCTAATGCGAGTGTTCTTTTATAACCCTCCTTGGAATAGAATGAGATGCCAACAATGAATAACCTATTTTCTAATACAGAGAACAGTTAAATCAGGGCACATCTTGCAACATCACTGCAACAGATCTCTTTGCAACAGATATTTCACATCTTCACATCTTGCACCTGTCAAATTCATTTTATTTCTCATGTACGTGCTGCTATATATCCCCACTTTATAATTATACATTTCAGCAGAGCTTAGCACAGCACTATATAAATGATAAAAATAATATCCTTCACATTAGCATTAACCTGAGCAGCAATGAGCAGTGGCCATTGCCTTATAGCATCAACTTTCAGATTCAGTTCACATTCCTGGTATGGTTAGAGGGAAGTGTGTAGTCTCTGCCTCAGCTTACCTCCAGTAGGAGCCAGGCTGTAGGTGATATGTGACACGTGAAAATGATTTAAGGCTGAATGGAGGGACCATGCAAGAGGTCTCCAGGCATCATAATCAATTTATTGAGATTAAATAGTTAGCTGAGCACATACAGTATCACTTTTACTCACTCTATTAGCAGTAGATAAAATTGTTGTTTCTAATCTCAGGTCAGATGCTGCTGGATAATGCAGTATATACTGTTCGTTTGGTATATTTGTTACTTTGATTTAGATCCTTGCTGATTATAGATATGGAAAATAGCCCCTAACACACAGGATTATTCAATAATGTGGGACTTGACAGAAATTCAAAGAGAAATTAAAATTTAAGGACAAAATAGCCAAACTAGAAGAATTCTGGGGGGAAAGTCTGTTATGCTTCCAGTTTGGATATTTTGGCCTTAAATGTAAAATTTGTCTTGAATTCCCGATAATTCTCTATTTAGTAAATCACCTTGTTAGTTTAGCTTGGCTTACTACAATGAAACTCAATTCTAGGTAAGATCCTTCTATTAGACTTTTTTTTTTTTTTTTTATACTGCAACAATAGAAAAATACAAAATTATACAACTCAGCATTTTGCTTTTTGATATAGTACAAAGAAAATCAGTCAGATTCTCTACTGATCTGTATGTATCAATGCATGCATAATGCCCTCCCTGCTCAGAAGACCTTGGAAATCTTATTTTACAGTGTATCTTTACTTGTGCTATGTTTTGTCCACGTCTTTAATGCCTCTACGTTCCCCAAATTGTAAAGATAATCACTCATTCAAAGACCATGAAAAATAATCTGTAAATTCATGTAGATATTTGTAAGAAGGGCGTGGTATTGTTTAATGCTACATTAAATCAAAATGTCTTTCTTTTTAATCCTTTGTAGGTTTCCAATGCACACAGCCAGCAGATGGATGATCTGTTTGATATCCTTATTAAAAGTGGAGGTAAGGTATATTTAAATTTTGTAATATAAAAATGAACAGCGTTGGTAGGTGTGTGATATAATCTATCGGTTGAACTGTTAGCCAATAATTCCTATATAATGACGGACTTGTATATGTTTAGCACTTGTCCTCAATGTATGTTTGATATTCTTTGCGCTAAGAACTCCCATACAGTCCAAAACAAACAATGGCAAAGTAATTGTAGAGTGTAGTACAGGTGAGTGTAGTACAGGTGAACTATCCCAAGTCGCTGTTTCAAAATGTTCATTGCAGTGTTCGCTGTTTCAAAATGTTCATTGCAGTGTTCGCTGTTTCAAAATGTTCATTGCAGTGTTCGCCGTTTCAAAATGTTCATTGCAGTGTTCGCTGTTTCAAAATGTTCATTGCAGTGTTCGCTGTTTCAAAATGTTCATTGCAGTGTTTGCTGTTTCAAAATGTTCATTGCAGTGTTCGCTGTTTCAAAATGTTCATTGCAGTGTTCTAACTTTCATTCCATATGCCCGAGCTGGTCTCACCCAGTTCTGGCCAACACGTAATGCCATATAAAAAAGGAGGCAGTGAGGTACCCATGCTCCCCTTTGCCCATAGCCACCCGACGCTTAAGAATAGCTTCAAAAATAACGTTGGATTAATGTGGCCTACAAAAAACAATAGCAGAATCAAATATATAAGATGCTTGACTGATAACTTGATAACCCCTCCTAAAGTTTTGGTCTTACTTCAAAAACCAATTGGATTTGAAAAATAAAATTCTACCTGCTCTGACTTTTAAAAACCTGGAGATATGGATGGAAAATATGGATACGTCCGAATGGACTAGACATGGAGTTAAAAAATTAGCAGACTTACTAGTAGATAGGAAGATCATCTCCTTCGCTGAGATACAAAGAGTATATGGTATTTCATACTCACAAGCGTTTAATTATATTAGGATTAAAAGTTTTTTGCAAAGTTCCCTCGGTAGTATTACGAGGTCTTTTTCATTATCTAAATTAAATGATTTGATAGACTCAGAGAAAAATACTAATATATTAACTAGATGTGTTAAGATTATGAAAATTATAAAAGGACCTGTTCATCCTATAGCTAAAAGTAAATGGGAAAGAGATTTATTAATAAAATTTGATATAAAGCAATTGGTATAGGGCTCTTCAAACAGTTTATTCCATGATACACTGTCTAAATATTAGGGAAGCACACTTTAAAATACTTAATAGATGGTATATGACTCCTAATAAGATTCAGAAATTCTCGAAGGCAGAGACATCTAGATGTTGGAGATGTGGAAATGAGGGGGCAAATGAACTACATATATGGTGGGATTGTGCACCAATTAAGGAAGCATGGGCTCAATTTTTGGGGCACATAAATAGATTGTTGGATACCACGCATATCTGGACCCCAGACAATTTGCTTCTACACTTAAATTTTCCGCAATTAACTAAAGGCAAGAATGGCCTGTTGATTCAGGCTTTAATGGCCTTTAAGATGTCTATTGCAAAAAATTGGAAGAAGACAACAATTGATCCATGGCCGCAAATTAAGGCAACTATTATTACTCAATGTAAAATGGAAAGAGGAATAGCCTCCAATTTAAGTATTAATATCTGTCAATATGAGATCTGGGATAACTGGATAAAGGTCCTTGAGAATCCAATATTGGAAAGTATATTGTGATATCAATTAGGAATCTCTAGAAGAGTGGGAATCTAATCTAACCTAATGTGAATTGAGTGGTAAAATATGAATGATAATGATAGGCTGGTCAACTTTGTTATATGTTTGTTAGTTTATATGTATTTGTTTATTTATGCTGTGATGGAAGTGGGAGACTTCTGACTCTCGACACTTCCACCCATAACGATGATGCTAGAAATGAAGTATAATTTTGGAGAGTCGTAGTGCTGCTTAATATTGCTGCTGATACATACAATATGAAATTTAATCTAATGTAGAAATTATGTGTTTTTCTTTACTTTTTTTTATTTATTTATTCTGTATGTATTATATAATATAAAAAATAATAATACATAAATTATTGAGAAAAAAAGAATAGCTTCAAAAAGGATACCTTTATAGTGATGGTTGAAACTTGTCTTGTCATTAGATCAAGATCTCCAGAGCAGCCCATGGAATACTTAAGTTGTCCAATTTGAACTTTGACCCCTGTCTAGGGTATAAAACTATCAGATGGTATTACTGCAATTTAATAAGCGTGACACTCTTGTTTGGAAGAGGCATAATCTCTGTGCTATTTTTCAGCCAGTAGTTATTTATTCCCACCATAACATTTTGATTTTCCAGCCCAGATAGGTCAGATCAATTTACAGATATGCCCACATTACTCTTCACCAATTAAGAGTAAACCGTTAATAAACTCTGGATTTCACAATACCCTTGTCAAAACTAAATTAAAGCCCTCGTTTTGCAGAGCTGCAATATTTCTGTGAAATGCTGTGAAGTACATAGATATTGAATGCCTAGAAACTAACCTTTACTTCCCGTGCAATCATTCTCATGAAGTAACTTTGTTGATAGGAGAATGGCAGACTTATGTTACAGGCATTTTGGCTGCTGACTCAGAGACTGAAGCCAAACTTAAATAAGCAACAGCTGAAGGAAAATTAAACCATGAATTGAGTAGGCAAATGTAACCCTGTTTCCTATGTATAAACTTGATTATAGAAGCGCTCCTTTAACCCTTGTATAGCTTTTTGAAAAGTAAGTACCTTAAAGTGATGCACCCAGACCACCTTCTCATTGAAGTAGCCTGAGTGCAGTGTCCCTGTCGTCTTAGTCCCCTTAAGTACATCACCAAAAATGCGTATTAGGCTTGATATGTATACATTCTATCTAAGGTTACAGTTAATGCACTAGCTTCCCGATTTAAAGATTGATTTGACACCAATGAAGTAATAAAAGAGAATATGGAATGGAATTTGAAACTTTCAAGTCATCATTGGTTTAGAATATTTTTTTATTTACATAACATTTTTGTAGTTTCTTGTATTTGCAATTGTGTTGTTGTTCATTTGTTCTAATTAATTTGCAGCTTAGCACAGAGTACCCTGTCAAATATGGTAATGAAGTTCAGAAACAGCTGAATGACCAGGGTAGACCACATGGTCTTCAGATCCTCAATCTCTGGTTGGGATAGTTTGCTGCAGTGCCTACATTTGGCATCATTGGCTTAGGACTCACCAAGCTTGCTTTGCGCTCTAGTAAGACCAGCACCAACCTTTGAAATCAAGCCTTTTTGTATATGTAGGTTACAGACTCAACAGCTCAGACTGTTTTGGAGGCATATGTCCTGTCAGGGCATTTACTTTTTCTTAACGTTCAGGTTTTGGGTTTCCAATATAAAGGCCATCACTTTCAGATCTATCTTAGTTCTGGTTTATCAGGTATAATAGGTGATTACATCGCTTTAAATACTTTGTAGACCCTTACTGGAAGAGTGTTCGGTTTCACTTGCCTTGTGGTCTCAAAGCTGAGGATTAAATGATGATCAGACTGCTTCTATATTAAATTTGGCCTGCAGCTTCAGCCACGACTGCGCTCATTTGCAATGGGACCAACAAAGACCTGCTATTGCCAAAATGCCATTGTCCTTGTGTTCTTCCGCTGATCCCCTGCTTGATAATGATGTTTTGAGCCATGAATGGGTAATCCAATGTCAGATAAATAACATATTGTGCAGACGGACAGGATAGTTCCAGGAGCAACCATCCTGCTGCAGTGACTGCCTTATTTTGCTCCCTAAGTACATTTTTACTGAACAATTTCATGGAATTTTGTAACGATCAACCGATTATCGGTCTGGCTGACATTCTGTGTTTTCAGCAATATCTGTATCGCCCAATAAAGATACCGATATTTTGCCGATTAATGCAGACCAGGGTCGCCATCAGGGTCCTGGGGGCCCCGCGGCGGTCCTGGGAGGCCCAGCGCACTCTTACTTACCTTCCCTTCAGCTCCCCTGTCTAAATCCCTGTCAGATTGTTGCCACGGGTTACCAGGCGGCACACAGGCCGCGAGAGTTAGACAGGGAAGCTGAAGGGAGCTGCTGGGAAGGTAAGTAAGAGTGTTCTGGGCCCCCCCAAGACCACCGCGGGCCCCCCATGGAATGCCATATCCGCCCTCCCTGGCCAGGTAAGAAGCATGGAGGGGGGAATAAAATATAATTTTAAAAAAAAAATGATATATTTTTTTTTAAATGTTCAAACATTTAAATGGAGCAAAGGAACTGCTTATGTATTCCCGTATTTTTCACTATGTATCAGCACTTACTGGTGTGCTTTATTTGTGTCCGTCTAGATGGGTTTTTATTGCTCCTAGGTAACAACACAAGCTTTTTCCAGTACTCCATGGGTATGAAAGTTTAATTACGTAATTTCCCTTTTTATTTAGCGCCTTAGGGAGATAGAGCAAGACCTGCAGCTTGAAAATCCATTACACTATTCTGCAAGGAAACGTGTAGGCTGATTATATTTATGGCAAGTGGTCAATTCAGGTTTCTGTTTCATCTTGCTGTCAAAGAATAATGATGTTAACGAGAGTGCCGAGATTTAAACATTTGATATCTTGCAGTGAAATTTGAGTTTCAACCACATCCTTAGTACTGCACATTTTTGCCTTTAAGAGTAAAATCACGGAGAGCAAAAAGGGAAAATTCTGACAACGATAAATGGATCAGAATCCTAATATTTCAAACAAATCCACGTATTAACAGTTAATATATTTGAACAGTTGCAATACATCAAACTAAACATCAGACCTCTCTTAAAGGAACACTAAATAAGTGATTAATGGTACCTGTGTATTTGTAATGATTATTTTGCTGTGTATAAATTAATTTTGTCAGTAGGCCTGTCTGGGCCACTGTATGGTGTTTTTGTATGACTAAGCATGGCCACTTAGGTAATTATTTATCTTGAGAAAAAGTTACCTGCACTCTCTCCTTAATCCCTATCTGAGATATCTTTGCCAGAAGCTCAAGGAAGCAAGATAAAAGGTCAGTGTAGGACCCGTCTAGGGGGGTCTGCCTTGACGTTGGCAGGTGGGCATTCCCTCCAATGGCCATTGGAGCAACTAAATTACCTCAATTTGTTTAAATATACATAGGGATTTAATAGAGAGCGCAGGTAACTTTTTGTTTTGTTTTTACTGTATGTATTAGGGCTGATGTGTACTGTGGTCATTGCTGCCGCCCAGGAGTGATGGGAGTGAGTGCAGGACTTGTTTTTTTTTGTCATTATTTATCTTGCATAATAAGATACGATGGGGTGCTACCAGCTTGTCTTTAGATGAACACTATTAACATCTGCTAGAAAAGGTAATGTTCACATCTACACAGCATGCAGCTTAGAGGGGACTTGTTAACTTCCACTGTAGTAGATGCCAAACATAACTTCAAAGACGCGAGATTTTCCTTTTTTTTTTATTTATTTTTTTTTATATATTTTGGTCTTTATTGTTACTTCTTATCCAGTATAATCCAAACGAATTAGACTGCATAAATGAAATACTTGGCTTCATGCTCCTATATGTATATAATTTTATTTTTAGTACTCTGCTAGGGTAAGATGTGTAGAGGAGCCACCCTATTAATTTAGCAATAGGGGAAACTGTCACTATTATCCCCCGGAGACGGTGTATCTAGGGAAATCTAGGTAAGCCTTCTCTCCCCTGAACGTAATGACAAGAGGCAAAATATGGCCTAAAAATACTTTGTTTGTTATTATCTTACTTCAAACATCATTTCTTTTAAATTCGAAATGGTATTTTATTATACAAAATGTGAAACTCTGGTTACTGATAACTCTCTCAATTCTTTTTCATATTGAAGTCACCCAATATTACCCACAATTGTTTCTTGGAAAATATCAATATTTAAAGTCCTATATTCCACCTTGTGTTGTAGTTTCTTTTTTTTTTTTTTTGTAAATTCTTTATTTTCAAGATTTTATAATCGTTAGGGTTAGGATACAGAAGGCAAGAAGGGATGAAAAGTCTTGTGACAGAGTACATAAAGATTACATGACAGTTTTCGGTTATGACAGTCGTACGCCTGAAGCCTGTTTGGCGTTTTACATTCTATAGTGTTGTAGTTTCTTTTAACGTAGCAAAACAGAAAAGAGCGACCTTCAGTTCCTTTCCTTCTCCCCACTGCCCTTAGTCAGAACTATTTTAATGCTTCCTATTCAATAGAAGAAAGAGTGACATCATTAAGAGTGGCACTCCGATTTTATAGAAATGCTGTGAATTCAGTGTCCAGTGTTTTGTAATAAGGGACATTAGCTAGTGTGTGTATAACATTGATAGCAAAAAATGCATTGCTAACCATTTATAAGCTATAATTTGTCAAAACATGTCTGCAAAATAAGGGCCACGGTAGGTCCTTTTAGTGTTAATATTGCAGCATTTTCACTTACCTACTTACCCAGTACTAAGCAAAGTGTCAGGGGTCAGTATGGACAAGCATTGTTTTATGTTTAGTAATGTCTATAAAATAAATGTGCAAGTTTTGGTTTTCTCCTTGCCTTTGATTTGAAATGTCCACTGGCATAGCTTGTTCAGATCTATAGCTGTGCAATAGCTTCAGTGGTGTATTCTGTTTTTACTCACTCACAGTTACAAATACACACACTCACATTCACCGACAGACACACATATACATTGACAGACATGCATTCACAGACACACATACACTCACTGACAGACAAACACTACATCAGTGTCAGACACGCACACTGAGACACACATATACTCACTGACAGATACACACTGACAAACACACATACATACTCACTGACAGACATACTCTCCGTGACAGACACGCATACACGCACTGACAGACATGCTGAAACACACATACATACACTGACAGACACAAACTCTCAGTGACAGATACACACAAATTGACAGACGCACATACACACTGACAAACGCATATACACTCTCACTAATACACATACACACTCACTGACAGACATATATGCACTGTGTCAGACACACTTTCACTGACAGACACACACTAGCTGACAGACACACACACTCACAGACATACACATTCACTGACAGACACGCATATACACACTAACAGACGCTGAAACATGGATACATACGCTGTCAGACACGCTGATGAACGCATACACACACTGACAAACACATATACACTCTCACTGACAAACACTCACTAACCGAAAGACACACACACACACACACTCTAACAGACACACACGCTCACTCACACACTCACAATTTTTTTTTTACTCACATAACTTTTTGTGCTGGAGTGGATTCTTCCCTAGGGGTCCAGTGGGGCTGGCTCAGCAGGCACAGGCGGGCAGGCTGGTGAACGGTGGAGGCGGGCAGCGAGGGAGCTCTGATCCTCCTGCATCAGTGCGGTGCACACGACGGAGCTGAGCAGAGGAGAGTGCTCCCTTGCCGATCACCTCCTGCATCAGTGCATGCCAGCCTCGGTGGGCCCTGAGGTTCCCAGCTCCTGGGCCCCCCAGGACAAGAGGCTGGCAAGGCATTTGAAAGCTTTATACGTATAGCCCATCCTCCACTGAATAATGTCCTATTACACATTTAAAGATAGTCAAGTTAACTGCATTATTATACTTCCTCCTCATTTTTTAAGGTATGGACTACTTGTCTTGAATACGCACCTTAAGAGGTTCCTATTTGCTGTGTGGCTTTCTGTAGAGCGTCTATACGTGGGGTGCCCAAAGGTAAACCCCCAGGGGTTGTAGAACTACACCTGCCATGATACTTTATATGCCTTTAGAATGCTTTTAGAATGGCAAAGCATCATGGAAGTTGTGATTTTTTTAAAACATCTGGGGTTCTACCTTTTGGGCACTCCTGGTATATACCCACCCACTCCTTTCAGTCTTCTCTGCTCTGTTTCTCTCTTCCCCCCCCCCCCCCCCCCCTCCCATTTACTCTTTTTTTTTTTTTCTTTTTTTTTTGCTTATGAGGCATGTTTTGTATTACTTGTGTGGCTTTTGGACACCTGTGTTGTATAATGTTTATCCACTATTTTCCAAAGTTTTTTCTTGTATATTTTTTATATACGACTTATGTTCAGGTGCTGTCTCAAGCCTTTTCACAATTATTTTATGCTAGTTTTTACCTTTCACAGGAATGGTGTGATACTTTCTGTTGCCAAAATGTCTTAAAATAAAGATTTTTTTTAAAAAGGAGGGTACCTAATGGTCCTCATATTAACACAATTGAGCATAACCATAAAATAGAGGTGATGGAGTTTAAAAATAACAGGTATATATTGTTCTGTTAATAAATAAAACTGGTTCATTGGAAGGAACAGATGAACTTTCATAGCATGCTATGAAACATTTAACATATTTCCAATAGTTGCCTTGTAGCCTTGTCTGGAAAACTGTGTTTCTGCCTTAACCCCTTAAGGACCAAACTTCTGGAATAAAATGGAATCATGACATGTCACACATGTCATGTGTCCTTAAGGGGTTGAATGTGAAACAATGATTTGTCAAAGTCATCATTAAAACACTTGTAATATTTGTATTTTATTTTTTTTGCAGAGATATCTCCACTGATAAAAGAGCCTTCTCCTATTTCGAAGATGAGACCAGTTACTGCCAATGTAACCACCATGCCAGTGAACACTGTGGTGTCAAAGCCACCACCGCAAGTACACACAGCACCACCACTGTCTTTGGAACCAACTTATAGTCTGTCTGTTAGCTTAGAAAATCAATTAGAAGCATTTTTAGATGGAACATTACCACCAGGTAACAACATTCCTCATCTGGAAAGCCAAAGTGATGACAGGGAGACCTTTTCTCTGATAGATGACCTACACAACATCCTTCAACATCCTAGCATACTGGATCAGGACTCTACACCCATGGAGACTGCAGAAACACCTTTCACAGCAAGTGGTTGCTTATCTTTAGATATCCATGACACAAGCCTGGACAACATGGAGTGGCTAGATATCACGATGCCCAATTCAGCATCGTCTTTTACACCCCTAAGTTCTACTCTACCAAGTATGTTTTCCACTGACTTTTTGGACACAAATGACTTACATTTGCAATGGGAGTAAGCTTATTTCCCAGTGGTTCTGAACATGGGATACCAGTTTGATTACATAGGCTGGAAATATGATTGTGATTAGGCTAATTGCACCATATAGCAGATAGATTTGCAGCTATTTCACTGCGTATGATTATCAAATCTTCTGTCTTTGGGCTACTAGAAAGAGACACTACATTGTGCATCAAAACAGGTAAATGATGACAACAAAGTAGTATAATGACCGATGGGGGGGGAAAGAACAAGGGATAGAAAAATTACTCTGACATGTACAGAATGATACATCAGATTCAACATGTAGAGAAACAGACCTTTTTATGTTTCACCTTTTGTTTTATTTTTTATTCTTTTTTTTTTTTGTAAATTGATTGACAAAACTGCACTTTGACTGTTCCTGTGAACAGGCTGAGCCAACGTGCATTCTGTACTCCATGGTAAAAACCGCTGGCTGGTTTAGTGTAGACTTTCACTTGGTATAGATTATTCACTAGCGCATGCAGTTCAGAGCATGTGTAATACGTATCATTGACATTATGGATTATTTGTCCATAAACTTGGTTTCCGTTGTGAATCCAATGAATATTAATGTACAGATGTAGAATAGTGAAAGGGCTGCATTATTACAAAACTATAGTTCTAAAGTTGCAACATATTAATGTGGTAAATTATATTAAAGAGCAAGATATCACTAAGTGTGTTGCATCAATTTATGCTTTTGATTTTATCTCTAAATCAAAAGAAGTGGTATATGGTATTGGAAACAGAATTGTACAGGGGTATCTTTTATTTTAATTTTTCCCCATTTTGCCGTCTCCCCTTTTCCCTGAACTAATGCCACTAAATGGATGTTCATGGTCATTTTTTGATTATGCTGTAATATATTGTAAAAAAAATGTATGAAATGAATTTATTGGAGGGAGTTTTGAAGTCTAAATGCCCAACGCACAAACTTGACTTATGGTCACCATGGCAAACACACCAAAATTAACATACTTGCAAACATGTCTTCTTGATATTTGGCTATTAAAACTAAGAATTTATAAGAGTTGTGCTATTTTATCTCTCTTTAATGATATAGGATTAACCCAGTAAGAACATGCTAACTGCAGTCCAGAATAGATTTATGAAAACCAACACTGAATAATTAAACTTTGTAGTTAAACGTTCTAAACATGACCAAACTGTGTCTCTTCAAGAACTGGATAGCCACCTGTTAGGTTGTTGTCTGTCCAACTGTACGCTGGGACACAGATTGGACACTCTTGCGCTGATATTGTCTATTCATATATAAACATGAGCTGTTTTGATTGGACAACTACATTTAAAAAGGAGAGGAAGGGAAAAACAAACAACTGTTCACAACTCGCCACAACGGGTTGTTTAGGAAATAAATCCTGTTTGTAAGTTCATTCCAAACAGTATCACAATTTGAATACATAGCATCAATGAATATGAACTCACAAGCAAAAATCCCTTCTTTTTAGATATTACTGAGAAAAGAAAAAAAATGCCCTTAAGTGTACAAAGGAAGCTGTAAATTCAAATTAATTGTCAAATTATCAGTCGTGTGTATGGTTCTTTAAACCTTATAAAAGAAAAAAAGAAAAAAAGAAATAATTAGTTTGTTTATGAATGATGCTCATGACTTTTCTAGCAGGGAAATTCTTTAAATTCAAAGGTTTTTGTGACTCCTCTGAAGAACCCAATTTAACCTGACACTGTTATAAAATGTACAGTACCACCGATCTTTGGCTAAAGCGTGTGTTTTTATAAAATGGTGTCCCTTCATTCATTTTCTGACAGCCATAGCATTTTATGGTTAGGATCAGAGAGGCTTGCCTGTCTCACCTTATTTCGGTGGACTATATAATTCCTTTCACTCTTTCAAATTGGTTAAATGTGAAAAGTAATTTTTGTCAAAAAAAATAAATAAAAATGGGATAGTATTACTTTGTCAATAGCATTTAGCAATTTGGACAAACTTCAATTATATTTTTTTACCTTTTATTTTCCCCTCTATGCTATTAATATAGTTAAAAACTACAGATGTGGCCACCCTTAATTGCTATGTGAGACACCTAACAATGCCTAGCATGTCATGGTAGTCATAGCTCATAGTGGCTGTCATGTTCTCTTTAGGGCAACAATATTTCATGTTGCGCTGCTGCTGTTGTGCTTTTATAGTTTAACTTCATTTTTGCGGATTCACCATCGTGGCTGTTAAGTGTTGAGCATTACACACATTTTTCTGTTAGTTCATCTCTCTCATTGAGAAGGAACAAAATAAAATAATCCCCATTCTTGTAATCCCCTGTACTTGGATCCAGCAGCTGACCAGTGGCACAGCTTTGCGTATGATGATTTCAGAGGACATTATCAATAGGTGCCCTATTATTCAAATCAAGCTTTTGTTCACACACACACACAACAGGATATTTCTATTTCTATTCCAGGATATGCTATTTGCATTCTTTGCTCTGTAGCATTTTTATATAGTTCTAAAACATTCAATTCAAAATTTACATTTTCTTTAGCTTCAATCCAGTCACATATCTATCCAGTTCCAAATAAATTATGGTAGAAGATACTTCATTCTTGAGGTTTTCCAGTATTTGCTTTTCGATAAAACTTTTGCCTGTCAATAGATTATTACATTGGCTGTTCTTTAGCACTTAATGAGTTTTTTAAAAAAACTAAATAATAACTTACGCTTGCAAATATCTTAACCAAAATACTAAAACCAACAAAGCGTTAAAACTTCTTGGTGCATGTGCCCATATCTGATAGTATACCGGGCCCTTATCTGATAGTATACCAGGCCCTTATCTGATAGTATACCGGGCCCTTATCTGATCGTATACTGTTGCCCGCATATTTGTATATATGCAGAGACTGAACTAAACTGATGTCTCTGCATGAATCAAATTTGTAAAAAATGACAATCACACATTCGATTCGATTTTATTGGCACCATAAATGAATGGTTATACAGTCAATCACTGTATAGTAAGAGGTTGACTGAGTGCTGTAACGCTAGCACTGTAAACAGTTCTATAAACTAGAAAAATGATGGAAGGCAAATCTTTTTTGGAACAAAAAAAAATGTAAAGTCACAACTTTAATGCTTCATGTGCCCATTTAGAACTGAACTTGAAGAACGTGATACATTGGTCTAACAGTGCATTGTGTGTCTACTTTGTAGCTGTAGATCAATACATTTAAGTATCTTTATATACCAGCAGAATATCATACAGAGCTAATGGACAATAAAATACTATGGCTTTCAAGAGAATATTATCCTGTTTTTTAGAGACAGTTTCTTTTTTTTTTATCTTTTTTTTTTTTTTTTTTTTGGCGTGTATATTCCAAAGGTTGTTTAAAATAAGCTAAAAGGATTGGACTAAAACATCACCCACTACAATGAAATCCATAATTTATTGCCACGTGGAAATTGATACTTGAAAGTCCAATAATGGCAGCCATTGTTTTATTGCTGAAGACAACTAGCTTTGATTAACTCCTTTAGGACCAGGGATGGGCTAATCATTTGTCACAGGCTTGACATGTTTTGGATCCTAGTGAACTGAATAAAATTACTGTACAAATAAATGGTTTGTTGGGGGACATCACAGAAGTCTAACAAGCGACATATAGCTATAATAGTAATAGTAACACTGAAAAATGTGAATATGTTCCTTATATTTAAACCCCAAGAAGATATAAGAAGCCATTCAGGTATTAATGATAAAGAAAATGTGGAGTTTGTCTTCCAAAAAAAAAAGTCTTTTCCATCACCTGTTTAGACTTTAGAAAAGTAAAATAACAATTAGGAGCCTATAGCTATTTCTCTGAGTAATGTTTAGGGTTTTAGTTTGAATACTACGTCCATTCTCTTATTGTTCTTTGGTGGCAGCTAAAAGCCAGGTTGGTTCTACAATGTACATCCTTGTGATATAATATGTAGCTCTTACTCACATGGCTTCTATTTTTTAATCAGTCATTGGGAACAGGCTGGCTAGGAAGTGGTCAGTGCAGGTTTGACCCTGTGTTGGTTTTGTTTAAAAACATTGCAGGCTTGTTTAAATATAGAAATAAAATGTATAACAACAAAACTGCAGCGAAATGTATGGCAACTGTAGACGTTCGACATGTAACACACTAGTATCTAAGCTTATATGCTTTCTGTAAATTGTGTGAGCTTTCTATGCAGCTTTATAAATGAGCGCTGAATGTGTTGTTGTTTTTATTTCAGCTAGTCATATTATATTGGCATAGTATCTGAGTTTTGCATGTTTGCAGGGTGCCATATTCCCAGGTCAGTGGGGAATCTGTGAGCCTGCCCCTTCACCACCCCACACAGGTCTATCATCCTAGTAATATGTTCCATACTTAAACAGATATGTTTAAAATACTTTATTTTTTTAGAAGTATGAGAAAATATTATCATTTAAGGATATATTCACTACACTAGCAGTGATTTGTGGCAAGTTGACACATTAAATAAAAAAGTTGAAGCCTATACATATATATTTTTAGTCTAAATTCTGCAACTTACGTGTCTGCTTACCACGACTTACTATTTGGTAAATCCATTCGGCTAAAAGCTGGACCTTCACTTGGGATTGACTATAACTTGCAGATATGTTCCAATGCTATCTGCAGCAGTGGCGATAAATATGCTTTTTATTAAAGGGACACTCCAGGCACCCAGACCACTTCTGCCCATTGGAGTGGTCTGGGTGCCAACTCCCACTACTCTTAACCCTGCAAGTGTAATTATTGCAGTTTTTTATAAACTGCAATAATTACCTTGCAGGGTTAACTCCACCTCTAGTGGCTGTCTACCAGACAGCCACTAGAGGGCACTTCCTGCTTCATAGCAAAGACTTTCTTTGCTAGAGCATCGCTGGACGTCCTCACGCTGTGTGAGAACCTCCAGCGTCGCTCAATTCCCCATAGGAAAGCATTGAAAATCTTTTTCAATGCTTTCCTATGGGGAGCGCTAATGCGCATGCGCATTAGGTCTCCTCGGCCGGTGGGCGGGATCAGTCTCGCCCACAGGCCGACGGAGTCAGAAGGAGGAGCGGCGCGGAGTAGGAAGCAGCGACGAGGAACATCGTTGCTGCCTCGGGTAAGTAACTGAAGGGGTTTTCACCCCTTCAGCAACTGGGGTTTGGGGGGTGGGAGGGAGAGGGAACCTACAGTGCCAGGAAAACGGATTGTTTTCCCGGCACTGGAGTTTTCCTTTAAGCGATCATATTTGTATCAATAAAAATTGCTTAAAATCCATAGGACCCAAATGTACATTTACTGAACATTACTGTATATAGAATATAATAAAATACAAAGGGGAAATTATCAATGACATAGTTGTAATACCAGGGGGGAATTTACATACGTTGATTATATTGGGAATGGTGTGGCACTGCTGGTTTATGTAAAAAAGCAATTATACAGCATGCTTGGCTATTCAAAACCTTTCACGAACGCTTTCTTCTTCCTCCCCATTCTTTGGATTTTTTGCTTTGCTTTCTCATTGGTGGGTTGCAAGGCTAAATAGCCGTAATCCTGGACATACCGTTTAGATATCCATCAGATATTTGCATCCGTAATGACAAAATTTACAAAATAAAATACATGTTTGTAAATGTATCTCAACAAGTTAAGACCGTTAGTATTAGTGGTTATGACTACTAGAACTTGTTTACCTATGAGAACTACAAACACCCTGCTTTTAAAGTACTTCACGTTCACAGGACCTTCTCGCAATGCGTAACTTAATTAGTAAATAATTGATCATTTCCCTTTACACTTTCAATGACTAGTGGAACCCTAATCTGCAAAAGGTTGAGGTCACACTCCTTAAAACTGAAAGTGTTGCTAGGTATATTGCCAAAGGTGGCACATCAGAACAATGATATATTCCTGAGAGTTTCTCACAGGGGTTCCATTTTTACTCTGCAGTGTGTACATTTTGAGTTGTTCATAAACAACGTCAAACACGCACTCAAAATGACTATGACAAAGGCATTATTACATCATTCTCGTCTATTGCTTGCAGAACCGATGCCGTGATGTCAGTGGTTATTTCTAGTTTTTGTTAATAGTTAAGTGGTGTATTATCATCTCGCTTTGAAGACATGGAAAGTACCAGAGTGTGTAACTATCTGAACAATATAGTACTAGCTTGTTGCCTTCTTGTCGGGGCTGCGATTTTCAGCTCATGTCAAATTAAAGACAAGCAAAATGGGACAACAAACGTGAATACATTCAGGGGTTATTCATGCATTGCCTTTATATGAGAAGTTTGGATGCCTTTTGTATTTGCAGTTTGCACCCTTGCAATCGATTCCATATCATGATGTTCGAATGCCATATGTTTTGCACATTGTATATATGTAATGCATACTGTATTTTTATATCTGTAGCACATTTATCATTGGATATTTTGTACATAGTGGCAATGTTGTAGCTACTGATAAATTGTTAAATAGAAGCATCATTTTTCTGCATTTTTTTTGTGTTCTGAAATAAAAAAAATAAATAAATACCAATTACTTTTTGAACTTGTGTTGTGATTGAAATTATTTTTTGTGAAGATACTATGTGATGAACACTGGTGAAATCTGATCTGTCACGTTGTAATATTTACTTAAGCAACCACATAATTGCTATAAATTGATTACCATAAATTACCTCTAATAACAAGCTTTAGATTACATACTTGACCTTCTCGGCTCAATGCTTTGCTTCATACATCCCTTCTTTACGTTCTTTACTTAATTTGCTTTCACCTTCCCTATTTGCCAATTATCTCTGTAAAGTGACACTGCAGAGTGGATGTAACCATTTCTATATTATTTCCATTCATTAAATAATGCGTTAAAATTGCCTTCAATTATTCCTCCATTTCAGCTTTTCCCAGGTGTGCGATCTTCTTCTAAAACTGCTGATTCGAGATGAAACAAGGAACTAGCTCAGTCTACACAGACAATTACATGTACTATACACCCAACCCAATGGGAGGCCAAGCAATGTACACCATACACCTATAGAAATGTGGAGGAAAAAAACACACATATATTTTAAATTATATTAAAAAAAAAAAACACACACACACAATCTTATATGCAGTTGCTTCTTTCATGTATTTATTTTTTTGGATGGACATTTGACTCCAATCTCAACAGAGCTCAAGGGAATCAGGCAGTTATGTGTTACATAGGAATGGAGATTTAAAAAAAATGTGTTTGAAAATGTAGATGCACCATGTATTCGTTATACACACTGCTTGTCCAGAAAGTATCACATGTTGTACTGATAAGTGCAATTCAGAAATTAAAACCACTAATGAGGTGCAGTTTCTATGCAATATGCAAAAGAGAAAATAATTGAATCCATTCCAAAGGTACCACCGCACAAGCAAATAAATAGAATTTTACAAATTCGCAAAGTGTCAGTGTAAGAACAGCAATGTTCCGTCATGTAGTGCAATCTTAATATAACCTACACATGTTTAATCCCACATGATATATAATATATACAGGATTAGTCACTAAAGTGACAATTCTAAGCAAATTTCAAATGTAAGGCCAATATAGCCAAACTGTAAGCATAGCTGGCTTAGAGAATGTTTCCAGTTCGGCTATTTGTAACTTGATTTTGAAATTCACTTTGAATCCACCCTGAAATCTCCCTATAGTGAATAGGCCTGATAATTACTCCAAGTACTGGTGCACAAATGCTTCCTATCAATAAAGTGCCGAATAAAATAGTGCTAAAAGAAACTAGCAAATTGATAGGTGCACTTTTGTGATTGGTTCCTATGGTAGTTTTATAACGTATCTCATGACACTGTGTGTGATAGACCTTTCACTTTGGAGAGATTCTTCTTCTTAAATGATCTGCCCCTATTTCCGCTGTGTATGGTTACTGTAGAGTTTGTATCATGTGATTTGTCATATGGTTTGGGCTTGTCTCCCATTATTTCCTCTTTGACACTATTTAATGTACTTATTGAATGGTATTTGTTAGCTTGACAAAGACCACAGTAGTGGTCGAAACGTTGCTGATTTCCTAAAGATATGAAAATGATATGTTGAAACAATTCTTAATTGTTTGGAAATATTAGCTAGCTCTTATACATTCAACAGTATATTCTCAAAATATTCTTCAGGAGTAAACATTTGCAGCCATTTGTATACCATCACAGGCTACAGCCATTACTGGTTCTGCTTCAGGCTGCAAGAGGGTTTACGTTATGTTAAAATGCTATGCCGCAATCGTACTGCTGCATGAACAATGTGAAGCTTCACGTGCACTCAAGCTAGTGTCGCCCAAGTGATCTTATCAAACTTCATGTTGATGAGACCATGTGACAGAGTAGCTAGGTATAACAATGGTGGCAGGAGAAGGCTGGCCCCCAGGATAAATTGAAGAGTTAGATAATCTACTAGTTGAGGAAATAGCTAAAAGGACAATGAAGGGGGAAGTTATCATCATGGGTGACTTTAATCTTCCTGATGTGAATTGGAAAACAAAAATAGCTGCTTGTGCCAGGAGCACACATATTTTAAACTCCCTACTGGGATTGTCTCTAAAACAAGTCGTTGAGGAGCCAACTCGTAAAGAGGCCATACTAGATTTAGTGTTAACAAATGGAGATTTGGTATCAGATATTACTGTAGGTGAAAGTTTAGGATCCAGTGATCATCAGTCAGTGTGGTTTAATATAGGAACAGTGACTGAGTCACACCACACAAAAACAAAAGTTTTAGACTTTAGAAAAACAGACTTTTCTAAAATTAGAATATGTGTAAAGGAGTCATTATCAGACTGGAGCAATTTAAATGGAGTCCAAGAGAAATGGGATTATTTAAAAGTTGCACTACTGAAGGCAACAGAAAATTGCATTAGGCTTGTCAGTAAAAGCAAAAAATTCAAGAAACCACTGTGGTACTCCGCAGATGTGGCCAAAATAGTAAAAAAACAAAAAGTTAGCATTTAGTAATTATAAAAAAAACAGAGTGAGGAAGACAGAATGATCTATAAGATTAGGCAGAAAGAGGCTAAGCAAGTTATAAGAGCATCCAAATCACACACCTAAGAGAAAATGGCACAGTCAGTAAAAAAGGGGGACAAAACTTTTTTTAGACACATAAATGAGAAAAGAAAAGTAAAACGAGGATTAGTTAGATTAAAAACAAAAGAAGGAAGGTATGTAGAAGAGGATAAAGGTCTAGCTGACTGCCTTAATGACTATTTTTGTTCGGTATTTACAGATGAAAATGAAGGAAAAGGACCTCAGTTAAGAAAAAGGATAAATGAGTCATTTATTACACGTATTATTACAGAGTTTACAGAGGAAGAGGTTCTATTTCAACTCAAACGTAAAGACAAATAAGTCAATGGGACCTGATGGAATACACCCAAAGCTATTAAAAGAGCTTAGTGGTGTACTAGCAAAACAATTAACAGATTTATTTAACCAATCATTGACAACAGGAGTAGTCACAGAAGATTGGAAGTTGGCGAATGTTGTGCCCATTCACAAGAAATGTAATAGGGAGGAGTCGGGCAACTATAGGCCAGTAAGTCTTACTTCAGTAGTGGGGAAAGTGATGGAAACCATGTTAAAGGATAGGATTGTTGAACATCTAAAAACACATGGATTTCAAGATCAGAGACAACATGGATTTACTTCAGGGAGATCATGCCAAACTAATCTTATTGATTTTTTTGATTGGGTAACTAAAATTATAGATCAGGGTGGTGCAGTAGACATTGCTTACCTAGATTTCAGTAAGGCTTTTGACACTGTTGCATATAGAAGGCTTATCAATAAACTGCAATCTTTAAGTTTGGATTCCAATATTGTTGAATGGGTAAGGCAGTGGCTGAGTGACAGGCAACAGAGGGTTGTAGTCAATGGAGTATATTCGAAGCTTGGGCTTGTCACCAGTGGGGTTCCTCAGGGATCTGTACTTGGACCCATATTTTTATTAGTGATATTGCAGAAGATCTTGATGGTAAGGTAATATAGATGAGACCTTGAGGAACCAGGAAACAGGGAAGAATAACTCTACCCTGTTACCGTCTCCAAGGTAGAGGATGGTCACCTAGACTGGGTAAGGAAGGGGGTAACCCTAGGAGAATAAGACAAAAATAGAGAAAAATAAATCCAAAGGTTGTCCCACTAGGAGACAACCATGAGGAAAGGCACCCAGTCCAATTCCAATAGTAAGTATAAAGAGAAAAATAATAAAAAACTTTATTAAGGTATATAGTACATGTATAAATAAAATGTATATCTAAATAGAGAGAGTCAGCCAGAGGAAATAGCCCAACATCAAAAATAGAGAGAGAGTGGCTAAAAAATAGCCTACTAAATATATGAAATCCTTCTAAACAGAAAGGAAATGAACTAAATGATGCTTAGGCTGAGGGTATAGAAGCACTAATAGAGGAGAAGAGAATAGATGGAGAGAAGTGGGTTATGGGATGTGTTGGTAAATATGGTCTAGACCATAGTATCATATAAACATCTCCCCACATATAGTAGACTCCCACAGGTAAACTCCCTCTGTGCTCATCCCTACACTCCTGAGAAACACCTTCAAGGGTGTTCTAATATATACTCAATCTCTAATAGAAAAATACATAAAACTGAAATATATTAAAAACTAATGGTGAACACTCTAGTTAGAGAGAGTCAAGAGAAACAGGGGAGAGACCAAGCACAAAATAGAAAGTGGCTAAATAATAGCCTACTGCAGGGCTCCCTTTCCAAAAAAGAAGGGGGTATACTAAATGGTGCTTATTAAACAAGCAGTAAGAGAGGAGGAGGGAAAATAAAGGAGAGAGGTAAGTTCATAGGCGTATTGGTATAGTGTAAAAACCAACCATGAGGCATAAACCTCTCCCCCCACTTGTTAACTCCCAACAAGCAAACACACTCTGTGCTAAACCCTGTGCTCCTAAAGAAACACCTTCAAGGGTGTTCTAATCTCAACTCAATCTAAAAATAGAGAAGGTTCCCAGAGTTTCAATAATGTGAGATCATCCGTGCAAAGTGCTCAAATCGTGAGTGAAGTGATGGCTAAAACCCGACGCGCGTTTCAGCGTGTTCCACACGCCGTCATCAGGGGTAACGCAAGTGCAGCTAGCCCAGCAGTTTATTATATACCCTGCTCAATCGACCGGTATCGGTGAGTCCACCAATCATTGGTCGTGCCGCTAATGACGCAAACGGGGCGTGTCTAAAGAGCTCCGTTGCGTAACTCCCTCGGCAATCAGATGGACTGAAATCATATTGCAGGATTAACCCATAGGGTGCCTGATTGTGATACAGGATTAACCCTTGGGGTACCTGATTGTAATAATACATATCAACGTAGTAAGTATAGTTAGGTACATTGTATATCTGTAAAAAAATAAAAATGACACCGAAGAGAAAAAAGTTAGCAGATGAAGCAATATATCTGACCGATTATATTCTGTTATGCCTGTACCGATGTAAATGACAAAATGTACATATATCAATTTCAAATGGCATAAACAGTGTATATAATTGTGGGTAAACAAATTAAAAAGGTTATGCCTGTATTGATGCTACAAACTGTCCATGTATCAATTACAGATGGCATAAACAATGTATATAGTTGTGGGTAGACAGATTAAACAAGTTATGCCTGTATTGATATTTGTAACGAGCTGTACATGTATCGATTACAGATAGCATAAACAGTATATATAGTTGTGGGTAAACAGATCAATGCTCCATTCAAAAAATAGGGTATAAATAAAGGAAAATCTTAAACTGATCAGTCTTAAAGTGATATATACATGTGTGAATAAACTTAACTAGAAATATCATTAATAATCAGTTTGTCAAATAAATGGAGAATAAGAGAAGCCTTCATTTAGCCCTGATGGTGACAGGGTTTTTAATTGGTAAATCCAGAAGGCTTCTCTCTGTCTCAATTTCAAGTCCCAGTTCCCTTTGCGTGGCGGTTGTGGAACATGTTCAAGGCCCATAAACCGAATACCAGCAGAGGAATGGTTATGGTGTAAATGCAGATGTCTCGACACGGGTGTCTCTAAATGTCTCCTAACAGAGTTCACGTGCTCGCGTATCCTAAATTTAAAGTGACGGAAGGTCTTGCCTACGTATTTTAGACCACACGAGCAAATTAACAAATAAATTACTCCTGTGGTTAGGCAGTTAAAAAAGGAACGGGGTTTGAATTGCCTCATACCACTACTGTCAGTGGTTAGTTTAGAGTGTCTCTTGAAGGGGCAAGCGCTACAACGGCCACATTGAAATGTGCCTATTGGTAGGTACTTCTGGAAGTATCCAGAGGGTGCAGTAGTCTGGAGATGACTAGGTGCTAGCATGTCCCTTAAATTGGTGTTATTCACCAAAAGGTCACCATCATTATTACTTATCAGTTTCTCATTTCAAAAGCTTATTATGGCTGGGTTCCTGTCTAATAAATCCAATGCAAGCACTTGGTGTGCGGATGCTGACTCTGTTTTCAGCACAGAAACAACAATAGAAACTCTGTCTCCTCCTAATATCTATACGAGTTTCAGTAAATTAACCAAACTTTTTAAACAGCAAATTAAGATAAGTTGGGAGGTCTCTACCCTTGAAAAATATATGTCTAAAAGCATTATACCTAGGGGTCTAAGAGTACAAATCTCCCCAACACGACAAGTAGATCTAGATGAATTCTATAAGGAATGGGATGAGGCAGCAACAAAATGCTCTAATACCTTCATGAACATTATTTGCAAATATGAGTCCTTCAAACTAGCCAACGTCCAACTAGAATTGGATAAAGAGATTGAATTGGCTCAGGGTTTCAAAGTAGAACCATTATTTGAGACCTTAGAGATAAAACTCAAATCTAATTTGGATAAGTTCTCACACATTATCAAAGTGAGAAAACATCAGAAATATATGAGGGATATTAAAGACTTCGAACAAGGTAGAATTTATCACCCATTTAAAAAGCGGACTAAAGTGGACTCTGACCAATTCAGTACATCTGAATATGAATCGACTGATACTGAAACCGAGAGAACCAAAATCACCACTCCCAAAAGTCCATCCAAAAGTATCCTTAAAAAAGGGGTGGATTTTTTAGGGTTAAAACAAGCGGACCTAACCCAGGGACCGCGCACCAGGTACAGAGGCAGAGGCCAGAGACGGCGCAGAGAGTGAATGAACCTGCTCTGCGCGTTATTAACCTCTCATGTACCACTCTTGGTCCGACTGAACTCAGGGTGTTGGAGAAGGGTTTTTCGTTTGTGCCCATACCGACATTTAGTAAATTCAACTGGACCAAGGATGTAAACTTATTCGTGAGAAAATTGGCCCTTTTTAAGTACCATGCAATACGTAAAGAAATCAAAGCACAAAGTTTGGGCTTACTACCTAAGGATTTAGAATGCTTGGACACTTTGGTGGAGTTATTGAATTTAGGGGATGAAGCTTCACACAATGATATCCCGCGTACCAACTTGAAACCAAAGAGTAGATTTACCCCCCATTTTTCAGACTATAAGAGTCTGGAGGTTTTCCTTGAGATGGTTACCAGAGAAATAGAAAACCTAAATGAGAAAGAGCTTCACTTGTCTCCTAATGGTAACCTAAACAAACAGGAATTAGAGTCCCTCAAACAGCTACAAAGCTATACGGATTTGATCTTTAAACCGTCCGATAAAGGGGGTAATGTAGTAGTATTAGACAGAGCCCACTACATCCGCATAGCAGAAAAACTACTATCTGATGGTAACACTTATCGTATATTAGCGAAAGACCCCACTAAACAATTCCAAGAAGAATTGAAAAATCTACTAATTAAGGCCGTTAACTACCAACTGATCAATCAAGATGAGTTTGAGTTCATGTACATAAAACAACCATGTTTACCAACGTTTTACTGCTTACCTAAAGTACATAAATCACTGACTGATCCCACTGGTAGGCCGATTGTATCAGGGTGTGGTAATTTAACCCAAAAAGCGAGCATTTACGTTGACAAAATTTTGTCTCCAGTGGTACAGAAATTACCTTCATTTCTCAGAGACACCAAACAACTGCTGCAGCTTTTGACCAACTTCATTTTACCGCCAAATGCCACACTATGTAGCCTGGATGTGGAAGCTTTGTACATCTCCATCCGCCATCATCTGGGCATTCAACATGTTGGTGAACTCCTTAAGCTTGAAATCAATCTACCTGAAAGCGTTATCAATTTTGTAATGGAACTATTGGATTTCATTCTAACTCATAACATCTTTCTGTTCAATGGAAAAATCTACCACCAGACCACTGGTACGGCTATGGGGACGTCTTGCGCGACCTCATATGCAAATTTACATCTAGGCTGGTGGGAACAATGCATTAGGACAGACCCTAGGCTCAAAACGTACATTGATCAGATTTTTTATTGGAAAAGATATATCGATGACGTGTTTTTAGTATGGTTAGATACAGTAGATAGATTCCATGATTTTGTACATCTGTTGAATGATAATGATTTCAAATTGCATTTCACTAGTGAAGTTGGGGGCCAAAGCCTCTGCTTTCTAGATCTAACCTTAATGATTTCGAAAGAAGGTAGAATTGAAACTACACTCTATAGAAAGAAGACAGCCACCAACAATTTTTTGTGTTGGACTAGTCATCACCCTGTGTCACTTAAATCAGGAATTCCAATAGGCCAATACCTGAGACTTCGCCGTAACTGCTCAACTTTGGATGAGTTTAAAACGAAAGCAAATGAATTGCGCCACATGTTCAAAAACAAGGGTTACCCCAATAGAGTCCTTAAGAGGGCCTATCTTAGGGCAATACTCTCAGAACGTGAAACCCTGATTACCGATAGGATTATTAAGACTGAAGACACAAAAATACGTTGTATCGGTACATTTGACACAGGATGGGATATAATGCTAAAAACCTTTCAAAGATTCTGGCCTATTCTATACTCTGACAAACACCTCAAGGATGTATTGCCCCCCTCCCCTTCTATTACAGCACGGAGGGGGAGAAATTTAAGGGACATGCTAGCACCTAGTCATCTCCAGACTACTGCACCCTCTGGATGCTTCCAGAAGTACCTACCAATAGGCACATTTCAATGTGGCCGTTGTAGCGCTTGTCCCTTTATCAAGAGACACTCTAAACTAACCACTGACAGTAGTGGTATGAGGCAATTCAAACCCCGTTCCTTTTTTAACTGCCTAACCACAGGAGTAATTTATTTGTTAATTTGCTCGTGTGGTCTAAAATACGTAGGCAAGACCTTCCGTCACTTTAAATTTAGGATACGCGAGCACGTGAACTCTGTTAGGAGACATTTAGAGACACCCGTGTCGAGACATCTGCATTTACACCATAACCATTCCTCTGCTGGTATTCGGTTTATGGGCCTTGAACATGTTCCACAACCGCCACGCAAAGGGAACTGGGACTTGAAATTGAGACAGAGAGAAGCCTTCTGGATTTACCAATTAAAAACCCTGTCACCATCAGGGCTAAATGAAGGCTTCTCTTATTCTCCATTTATTTGACAAACTGATTATTAATGATATTTCTAGTTAAGTTTATTCACACATGTATATATCACTTTAAGACTGATCAGTTTAAGATTTTCCTTTATTTATACCCTATTTTTTGAATGGAGCATTGATCTGTTTACCCACAACTATATATACTGTTTATGCTATCTGTAATCGATACATGTACAGCTCGTTACAAATATCAATACAGGCATAACTTGTTTAATCTGTCTACCCACAACTATATACATTGTTTATGCCATCTGTAATTGATACATGGACAGTTTGTAGCATCAATACAGGCATAACCTTTTTAATTTGTTTACCCACAATTATATACACTGTTTATGCCATTTGAAATTGATATATGTACATTTTGTCATTTACATCGATACAGGCATAACAGAATATAATCGGTCAGATATATTGCTTCATCTGCTAACTTTTTTCTCTTCGGTGTCATTTTTATTTTTTTACAGATATACAATGTACCTAACTATACTTACTACGTTGATATGTATTATTACAATCAGGTACCCCATGGGTTAATCCTGTATCACAATCAGGTACTACGTTGATATGTAACACTACAATCAGGTACCCCAAGGGTTAATCCTGTATCACAATCAGGCACCCTATGGGTTAATCCTGCAATATGATTTCAGTCCATCTGATTGCCGAGGGAGTTACGCAACGGAGCTCTTTAGACACGCCCCGTTTGCGTCATTAGCGGCACGACCAGTGATTGGTGGACTCACCGATACCGGTCGATTGAGCAGGGTATATAATAAACTGCTGGGCTAGCTGCACTTGCGTTACCCCTGATGACGGCGTGTGGAACACGCTGAAACGCGCGTCGGGTTTTAGCCATCACTTCACTCACGATTTGAGCACTTTGCACGGATGATCTCACATTATTGAAACTCTGGGAACCTTCTCTATTTTTAGATTGAGTTGAGATTAGAACACCCTTGAAGGTGTTTCTTTAGGAGCACAGGGTTTAGCACAGAGTGTGTTTGCTTGTTGGGAGTTAACAAGTGGGGGGAGAGGTTTATGCCTCATGGTTGGTTTTTACACTATACCAATACGCCTATGAACTTACCTCTCTCCTTTATTTTCCCTCCTCCTCTCTTACTGCTTGTTTAATAAGCACCATTTAGTATACCCCCTTCTTTTTTGGAAAGGGAGCCCTGCAGTAGGCTATTATTTAGCCACTTTCTATTTTGTGCTTGGTCTCTCCCCTGTTTCTCTTGACTCTCTCTAACTAGAGTGTTCACCATTAGTTTTTAATATATTTCAGTTTTATGTATTTTTCTATTAGAGACATTAGAACACCCTTGAAGGTGTTTCTCAGGAGTGTAGGGATGAGCACAGAGGGAGTTTACCTGTGGGAGTCTACTATATGTGGGGAGATGTTTATATGATACTATGGTCTAGACCATATTTACCAACACATCCCATAACCCACTTCTCTCCATCTATTCTCTTCTCCTCTATTAGTGCTTCTATACCCTCAGCCTAAGCATCATTTAGTTCATTTCCTTTCTGTTTAGAAGGATTTCATATATTTAGTAGGCTATTTTTTAGCCACTCTCTCTCTATTTTTGATGTTGGGCTATTTCCTCTGGCTGACTCTCTCTATTTAGATATACATTTTATTTATACATGTACTATATACCTTAATAAAGTTTTTTATTATTTTTCTCTTTATACTTACTATTGGAATTGGACTGGGTGCCTTTCCTCATGGTTGTCTCCTAGTGGGACAACCTTTGGATTTATTTTTCTCTATTTTTGTCTTGATGGTAAGGTATGTCGTTTTGCTGATGATACTAAGATATGTAACCGGGTTGATGTTCCAGGAGGGATAAGCCAAATGGTTAATGATTTAGGTAAACTAGAAAAATGGTCAGAGTTGTGGTAACTGACATTGTGGATAAGTGCAAGATAATGCATCTTGGACGTAAAAACCCAAGGGCAGAGTACAGAATATTTGATAGAGTCCTAACCTCAACATCTGAGGAAAGGGATTTAGGGGTGATTATTTCTGATGACTAGTGATGTACCGAACTGTCCGCCGGCGAACAGTTCCCGGCGAAATTAGCGTGTTCGCGTTCGCCACGGCGGGCGGACACATGCGCAGTTCGATCCGCCCCCTATTCGTCATCATTGGGCAAACTTTGACCCTGTGCCTCTTGGTCAGCAGACACATTCCAGCCAATCAGCAGAACTCCCTCCCTTCCACACCCTCCAACCTCCCTCCCAGCATCCATTTTCGATTCATTCGGAAGATGCATGCTTAGTGAGAGGAGGGAAAGTTTAGCTGCTGCTGATTAGATAGGGAAATTGATAGCTAGGCTAGGGTATTCAGTGTCCACTACAATCCTGAAGGACTCATCTGATCTCTGCTGTAAGGACAGCACCCCAAAAAGCCCTTTTTAGGGCTATAACATCAGGCTGCTTTTTTTTTTTTTTCCCCTGTGTAATGTAATTGCAGGTGCCTGCCTGCCAGCTTCTGTGTGAGGTTCACATTGGATACTGTGCCTACTTGCCCAGTGCCACCACTCATATCTGTTTTAACAATAGGTTAAGCTTTACATTTAAAATAAATATTTTTTTCACTGTAATAGAAGAGCAGTTGCCTGCCTGCCAGCTTCTGTGTGAGGTTCACATTGGATACTGTGGCTTCTTGCCCAGTGCCACCACTCATATCTGTTTTAACAATTGGTTAAGCTTTACAGTTAAAATAAATATTTTTTTTTCACTGTAATAGAAGAGCAGTTGCCTGCCTGCCAGCTTCTGTGTCAGGTTGGATGCCTTGCCCATTTGCACAGTCAGTGCCACCACTCATATCTGTTTTAACAATTGGTTAAGCTTTAGATTTAAAATAAATAATTTTTTTCACTGTAATAGAAGAGCAGTTGCCTGCCTGCCAGCTTCTGTGTCAGGTTGGATGCCTTGCCCATTTGCACAGTCAGTGCCACCACTCATATCTGTTTTAACAATTGGTTAAGCTTTAGATTTTAAATAAATATTTTTTTTCACTGTAATAGAAGAGCAGTTGCCTGCCTGCCAGCTTCTGTGTGAGGTTCACATTGGATACTGTGCCCACTTGCCCAGTGCCACCACTCATATCTGTTTTAACAATTGGTTAAGCTTTAGATTTAAAATAAATAATTTTTTTTCACTGTAATAGAAGATCAGTTAGTTGTCTGCAAGCATCTGGGTGTCAGGCCTACTTCAGCGTGTGCTCTGCAGACCTGTGCCAGCGTGCTTTGACAGTTGCCAATCATATCTGGTGTCTCTTTAGCGTGCTTTTACAAAGAAAAAAGGTTTCCAGTGTAAGCTAATAGCAGACAGTCAGTGTCCTTCAAGCGGCTCTGTCAGGCCTTCCTTCAGCGTGTGCCCTGCACAACCCTGCCAGCGTACTTTGACAGTTGCCACTCATATCTGGTGTCTCTATAGCGTGCTTTTACAACCAAAATTGTGTTTCCACTGTAATAGAAGAGCAGTTGCCTGCCTGCCAGCTTCTGTGTGAGGTTCACATTGGATACTGTGCCTACTTGCCCAGTGCCACCACTCATATCTGTTTTAACAATTGGTTAAGCTTTACATTTAAAATAAATATTTTTTTTTCACTGTAATAGAAGAGCAGTTAGTTGTCTGCAAGCGTCTGGGTGTCAGGCCTACTTCAGCGTGTGCTCTGCAGACCTGTGCCAGCGTGCTTTGACAGTTGCCACTCATATCTGGTGTCTCTATAGCATGCTTTTACAACCAAAATTTTGTTTCCACTGTAATAGAAGAGCAGTTGCCTGCCTGCCAGCTTCTGTGTGAGGTTCACATTGGATACTGTGCCTACTTGCCCAGTGCCACCACTCATATCTGTTTTAACAATTGGTTAAGCTTTACATTTAAAATAAATATATTTTTTTCACTGTAATAGAAGAGCAGTTGCCTGCCTGCCAGCTTCTGTGTGAGGTTCACATTGGATACTGTGCCTACTTGCCCAGTGCCACCACTCATATCTGTTTTAACAATTGGTTAAGCTTTACATTTAAAATAAATATTTTTTTTTCACTGTAATAGAAGAGCAGTTAGTTGTCTGCAAGCGTCTGGGTGTCAGGCCTACTTCAGCGTGTGCTCTGCAGACCTGTGCCAGCGTGCTTTGACAGTTGCCACTCATATCTGGTGTCTCTATAGCATGCTTTTACAACCAAAATTTTGTTTCCACTGTAATAGAAGAGCAGTTGCCTGCCTGCCAGCTTCTGTGTGAGGTTCACATTGGATACTGTGCCTACTTGCCCAGTGCCACCACTCATATCTGTTTTAACAATTGGTTAAGCTTTACATTTAAAATAAATATTTTTTTTTCACTGTAATAGAAGAGCAGTTGCCTGCCTGCCTGCCAGCTTCTGTGTGAGGTTCACATTGGATACTGTGCCTACTTGCCCAGTGCCACCACTCATATCTGTTTTAACAATTGGTTAAGCTTTAGATTTAAAATAAATAATTTGTTTTCACTGTAATAGAAGAGCAGTTGCCTGCCTGCCAGCTTCTGTGTGAGGTTCACATTGGATACTGTGGCTTCTTGCCCAGTGCCACCACTCATATCTGTTTTAACAATTGGTTAAGCTTTACAGTTAAAATAAATATTTTTGTTTCACTGTAATAGAAGAGCAGTTGCCTGCCTGCCAGCTTCTGTGTCAGGTTGGATGCCTTGCCCATTTGCACAGTCAGTGCCACCACTCATATCTGTTTTAACAATTGGTTAAGCTTTAGATTTAAAATAAATAATTTTTTTCACTGTAATAGAAGAGCAGTTGCCTGCCTGCCAGCTTCTGTGTCAGGTTGGATGCCTTGCCCATTTGCACAGTCAGTGCCACCACTCATATCTGTTTTAACAATTGGTTAAGCTTTAGATTTTAAATAAATATTTTTTTTCACTGTAATAGAAGAGCAGTTGCCTGCCTGCCAGCTTCTGTGTGAGGTTCACATTGGATACTGTGCCCACTTGCCCAGTGCCACCACTCATATCTGTTTTAACAATTGGTTAAGCTTTAGATTTAAAATAAATATTTTTTTTTCACTGTAATAGAAGATCAGTTAGTTGTCTGCAAGCATCTGGGTGTCAGGCCTACTTCAGCGTGTGCTCTGCAGACCTGTGCCAGCGTGCTTTGACAGTTGCCAATCATATCTGGTGTCTCTATAGCGTGCTTTTACAACCAAAATTGTGTTTCCACTGTAATAGAAGAGCAGTTGCCTGCCTGCCAGCTTCTGTGTGAGGTTCACATTGGATACTGTGCCTACTTGCCCAGTGCCACCACTCATATCTGTTTTAACAATTGGTTAAGCTTTACATTTAAAATAAATATTTTTTTTTCACTGTAATAGAAGAGCAGTTAGTTGTCTGCAAGCGTCTGGGTGTCAGGCCTACTTCAGCGTGTGCTCTGCAGACCTGTGCCAGCGTGCTTTGACAGTTGCCACTCATATCTGGTGTCTCTATAGCATGCTTTTACAACCAAAATTTTGTTTCCACTGTAATAGAAGAGCAGTTGCCTGCCTGCCAGCTTCTGTGTGAGGTTCACATTGGATACTGTGCCTACTTGCCCAGTGCCACCACTCATATCTGTTTTAACAATTGGTTAAGCTTTACATTTAAAATAAATATATTTTTTTCACTGTAATAGAAGAGCAGTTGCCTGCCTGCCAGCTTCTGTGTGAGGTTCACATTGGATACTGTGCCTACTTGCCCAGTGCCACCACTCATATCTGTTTTAACAATTGGTTAAGCTTTACATTTAAAATAAATATTTTTTTTTCACTGTAATAGAAGAGCAGTTAGTTGTCTGCAAGCGTCTGGGTGTCAGGCCTACTTCAGCGTGTGCTCTGCAGACCTGTGCCAGCGTGCTTTGACAGTTGCCACTCATATCTGGTGTCTCTATAGCATGCTTTTACAACCAAAATTTTGTTTCCACTGTAATAGAAGAGCAGTTGCCTGCCTGCCAGCTTCTGTGTAAGGTTCACATTGGATACTGTGCCTACTTGCCCAGTGCCACCACTCATATCTGTTTTAACAATTGGTTAAGCTTTACATTTAAAATAAATATTTTTTTTTCACTGTAATAGAAGAGCAGTTGCCTGCCTGCCTGCCAGCTTCTGTGTGAGGTTCACATTGGATACTGTGCCTACTTGCCCAGTGCCACCACTCATATCTGTTTTAACAATTGGTTAAGCTTTAGATTTAAAATAAATAATTTGTTTTCACTGTAATAGAAGAGCAGTTGCCTGCCTGCCAGCTTCTGTGTCAGGTTGGATGCCTTGCCCATTTGCACAGTCAGTGCCACCACTCATATCTGTTTTAACAATAGCTTAAGCTTTAGATTTTAAAGAAATCATTTTTTTTTCACTGTAATAGAAGATCAGTTAGTTGTCTGCAAGCGTCTGGGTGTCAGGCCTACTTCAGCGTGTGCTCTGTAGACCTGTTCCAGCGTGCTTTGACAGTTGCCAATCATATTTGGTGTCTCTATAGCGTGCTATTAAAACCAAAATTAGTTTTTCACTGTTATAGATTGAATAGCAGTTACTTGTCTTCAAGCGGCTCTGTCAGTCCTTCCTTCAGCGTGTGCTCTGCAGAACTGTTCCAGTGCACATTGCCAATCATATCTGGTGTCTCTATAGCGTGCTTTTAAAACCAAAATTTATTTTTCACTGTTATAGATTGAATAGCAGTTACTTGTCTTCAAGCGGGTGTCTCAGGCCTACAGTGTGTGCTCTGCAGAACTGTTACAGTTCACATTGCCAATCATATCTGGTCTCACAGTAGCTTGCACGCATAGTACCACTAATCCCCAAAAAAATGACAGGCAGAGGCAGGCCACCCCGCAGGGGCCGTCGTGGTCGTGGTGCTGTGATTCCCTTTTGCCCTACAATAATGCCCAGTTTTCAGAAGCCACGTACCCTGAACTTGAAAAGTTCTGAGGACTTAGTTGACTGGCTAACACAGGACACCCAATCTTGTACAGCCTCCGCTCGGAACCTTGACGCACCATCCTCCTCCAGCTTAGCTTCAGGCACCTCTCAAGATAGCACTCACCCGCCTGCCGCCACCACCAAAACTAGCACCACAGCCGCTTTACTTGGTATGTCAGAGGAGTTATTCACACACCCGTTTGAAGAAATGAGTGATGCGCAACCATTATTGCTAGAGGATGTAGATAACAGGGATATGTCTCAGGCAGGCAGCATTAAACACATGGAGCTACGGTGTGATGATGATGATGTTGTACCCGCAGCTGCTTCCTTTTCTGAGTTGTCAGATACAAGCGAAGCGGTTGATGATGACGATGCGTCCATGGATGTCACGTGGGTGCCCGCTCGGCAAGAAGAAGAACAGGGCGAAAGTTCAGATGGGGAGACAGAGAGGAGGAGGAGACGAGTTGGAAGCAGGGGGGGGTCGTCGCAAGGAGCTAGTGGCACAGTCAGACAGCATGCATCGGCACCCGGGGTCAGCCCGACAGCACGCCAATCAACGCATGCTGTGTCCACCACCAGAATGCCGTCATTGCAGAGCTCAGCAGTGTGGCATTTTTTTTGTGTGTCTGCCTCTGACAACAGCGATGCCATTTGCAACCTGTGCCAAAGGAAACTGAGTTGTGGGAGGTCCAACACCCACCTAGGTACAACTGCTTTGCGTAGGCACATGATCTCACATCACAAACGCCTATGGGATCAACACATGAGTACAAGCAGCACGCCTACTCTAAGCCGCCATCCTCCTCCTGGTCCAGCATCTTCAGCCACGTCAACCACTGCTGTCTTTCTTGCCCCCTCTCAACCATCCGCCACTCCGTCTCCCGCCTTGAGCAGTTCCCGCTCATCTGCCCACAGTCATGTGTCTGTCAAGGACATGTTTGAGCGTAAGAAGCCAATGTCACCAAGTCACCCCCTTGCCCAGCGTCTGACAGCTGGCTTGTCCGAACTATTAGCCCGCCAGCTTTTACCATACAATCTGGTTGAGTCTGAGGCGTTCAAAAAATTTGTAGCTATTGGGACACCGCAGTGGAAGGTACCCGGCCGGAATTTCTTTTCACAAAAGGCAATCCCCAACTTGTACTCGATTGTGCAAAAGGAAGTCATGGCATGTCTGGCACACAGTGTTGGGGCAAGGGTCCATCTGACCACTGATACCTGGTCTGCAAAGCATGGTCAGGGCAGGTATATCACCTACACTGCGCATTGGGTAAACCTGCTGACGGCTGACAAGCAAGGAATGCGTGGCATTGCAGAGGAGTTGGTGACACCGCCATGAATTGCAGGCAGTCCTGCTGCCACCTCCTCTACTCCTCCTACTCCATCCTCTTCCATAACCTCCTCGGCTGAGTCCTCTTGTGCCGCTGCTTCTTGCTCCACATCAACGGCACCCCCCCCCCAGCTCCCCAGGTACTATTCCACATCCCGGATACGGCAGTGTCACGCCGTCTTGGGTTTGACTTGCTTGAAAGCAGAGAGTCACACCGGACAAGCACTCCTGTCCGCCCTGAACGCACAGGTGGAAAAGTGGCTGACTCCGCAGCAACTGGATATCGGCAAAGTGGTGTGTGACAACGGAAAAAATTTGATAGCGGCATTGAAGTTGGGCAAGTTGACACATGTGCCGTGCATGGCACATGTGTGTAATCTGATCGTACAACGCTTTGTGCATAAGTACACAGGCTTACAGGACGTCCTGAAGCAGGCCAGGAAGGTGTGTGGCCATTTCAGGCGTTCCTACACGGCCATGGCTCACTTTGCCGATATCCAGCGGCGAAACAACATGCCAGTGAGGCGCTTGATTTGCGACAGCCCTACACGTTGGAATTCAACACTCCTAATGTTCGACCGCCTGCTCCAACAAGAAAAAGCTGTTAATGAATATTTGTATGACCGGGGTGCTAAGACAGCCTCTGGGGAGCTGGGATTTTTTTGCCACGTTACTGGACGCTCATGCGCAATGCCTGTAGGCTCATGCGTCCTTTTGAGGAGGTGACAAACCTAGTCAGTCGCAACGAAGGCACCATCAGCGACATCATACCATTTGTTTTCTTCATGGAGCGTGCCCTGCGAAGAGTGCTGGATCAGGCTGTAGATGAGCGTGAAGAGGAAGAGGAAGAGTTGTGGTCACCATCACCACCAGAAACAGCCTTATCAGCATCGCTTGCTGGACCTGCGGCAACGCTGGAAGAGGATTGTGAGGAAGAGGAGTCAGAGGAGGATTGTAGCTTTGAGGAGGAGGAGGAGGAGCAAGACCAAACACAACAGGCGTCCCAGGGTGCTCGTTGTCACCTATCTGGTAACCGTGGTGTTGTACGTGGCTGGGGGGAAGAACATACCTTCAATGACATCAGTGAGGAGGAGGAACGGGAAATGAGTAGCTCGGCATCCAACCTTGTGCAAATGGGGTCTTTCATGCTGTCCTGCCTGTTGAGGGACCCACGTATAAAAAGGCTGAAGGAGAACGACCTGTACTGGGTGTCCACGCTACTAGACCCCCGGTATAAGCAGAAAGTGGCGGAAATGTTACCGAATTACAACAAGTCGGAAAGGATGCAGCATTTGCAAAATAAATTAAAAAGTATGCTTTACACAGCGTATAAGGGTGATGTCACAGCACAACGGGAATCTAACAGGGGGAGAGGTGGAAGTCCTCCTCCTCCTCCCACGACCACGCCGGCAAGGACAGGACGCTTTAAAGACGTGTTGTTGATGGAGGACATGCGGACCTTTTTAAGTCCTATGCATCGCCACAGCCCTTCGGGATCCACCCTCAGAGAGCGACTCGACCGACAGGTAGCAGACTACCTCGCCTTAACTGCAGATATCGACACTCTGAGGAGCGATGAACCCCTTGACTACTGGGTGTGCAGGCTTGACCTGTGGCCTGAGCTATCCCAATTTGCGATAGAACTTCTGGCCTGCCCCGCTTCAAGTGTCCTGTCAGAAAGGACCTTCAGTGCAGCAGGAGGTATTGTCACTGAGAAGAGAAGTCGCCTAGGTCAAAAAAGTCTAGATTACCTCACCTTTATTAAGATGAATGAGGGATGGATCCCGAAGGGACTGACACTGGGCGATACATTCGCTTAAAAAAGGCCTGATGAGATGAGCTGCCTTGGGCTAAAAATGGTCCACACGCTGCTGTATTTTAGCTCTGAATGACGTTTGACTTACGTGACTTATCCGCCACCAACTAGGGTTCAAGCCGCCATGTTTTAGGGCACTTTCTGCCTGTGAAACAAACATAATTTTTTCTGGCCGCTGCTACAGCAGCGGCTGCAACAATACCAAATTTTTCAGGCATGTGTACATGCCTAATTTTTAGGCCCACTGGTGCAGCACTGTGGCTTCAAAAACCAAACCAAAAATTAAAATCCTCCAAGATGGCACCAATATACCAGTGGTCTAAGCATCTTCCCACCTTGGCCTAAAAAGGGGAGGTGATTCAACAATTAAAAATCTCTGCCATTTACACGTCCACTGATAGGAGACGCGGAAGGTATTAAACTGATATGAACAATACTCCACTCCTATCAGTAGGTCCGTCCCATTGTGATTTATGCCCCCCACCCACCGCGCAGGGATGGGGGCCGGGGGGAGGAAAGTAGGCCCCCCCATTGTGATTTATGCCCCCCACCCACCGCGCAGGGGTGGGGGCCGAGGGGGGGAGGACAGTAGGTCACCCCATTGTGATTTATGGCCCCCACCCACCGCGCAGGGGTTGGGGAGGACAGTAGCTCCCCCCAGTGTGTATCAGGGGCTTTGAGGACAGGTGTCAATCCATACCTGCCAAGTGACCCTGTGTAGGGGGAACAGTCTCTATTCTGCTCTGTGTCAGTGTGTATCATGGTCTCTGTGGACGGGGAACAGTCTCTATTCTGCTCTGTGTCAGTGTGTATCATGGACTCTGTGGACAGGGAACAGTCCCTATTCTGCTCTGTGTCAGTGTGTATCAAGGGTTTTGAGGACAGGTGTCAATCCATATCTGCCAAGTGACCCTATGTAGGGGGAACAGTCCCTATTCTGCTCTGTGTCAGTGTGTATCATGGTCTCTGTGGACAGGGAACAGTCTCTATTCTGCTCTGTGTCAGTGTGTATCAGGGGTTTTGAGGACAGGTGTCAATCCATATCTGCCAAGTGACCCTATGTAGGGGGAACAGTCCCTATTCTGCTCTGTGTCAGTGTGTATCAGGGGTTTTGGGGACAGGTGTCAATCCATATGTGCCAAGTGACCCTATGTAGGGGTACAGTCCCTTTTCTGCTCTGTGTCAGTGTGTATCATGGTCTCTGTGGACAGGGAACAGTCTCTATTCTGCTCTGTGTCAGTGTGTATCAGGGGTTTTGAGGACAGGTGTCAATCCATATCTGCCAAGTGACCCTATGTAGGGGGAACAGTCCCTATTCTGCTCTGTGTCAGTGTGTATCAGGGGTTTTGAGGACAGGTGTCAATCCATATCTGCCAAGTGACCCTATGTAGGGGGAACAGTCCCTATTCTGCTCTGTGTCAGTGTGTATCATGGTCTCTGTGGACAGGGAACAGTCTCTATTCTGCTCTGTGTCAGTGTGTATCAGGGGTTTTGAGGACAGGTGTCAATCCATATCTGCCAAGTGACCCTATGTAGGGGGAACAGTCCCTATTCTGCTCTGTGTCAGTGTGTATCAGGGGTTTTGAGGACAGGTGTCAATCCATATCTGCCAAGTGACCCTATGTAGGGGTAACAGTCCCTATTCTGCTCTGTGTCAGTGTGTATCATGGTCTCTGTGGACAGGGAACAGTCTCTATTCTGCTCTGTGTCAGTGTGTATCAGGGGTTTTGAGGACAGGTGTCAATCCATATCTGCCAAGTGACCCTATGTAGGGGGAACAGTCCCTATTCTGCTCTGTGTCAGTGTGTATCAGGGGTTTTGAGGACAGGTGTCAATCCATATCTGCCAAGTGACCCTATGTAGGGGGAACAGTCCCTATTCTGCTCTGTGTCAGTGTGTATCAGGGGCTTTGAGGACAGGTGTCAATCCATACCTGCCAAGTGACCCTATGTAGGGGGAACAGTCTCTATTCTGCTCTGTGTCAGTGTGTATCATGGTCTCTGTGGACGGGGAACAGTCTCTATTCTGCTCTGTGTCAGTGTGTATCATGGTCTCTGTGGACAGGGAACAGTCCCTATTCTGCTCTGTGTCAGTGTGTATCATGGTCTCTGTGGACGGGGAACAGTCTCTATTCTGCTCTGTGTCAGTTTGTATCATGGACTCTGTGGACAGGGAACAGTCCCTATTCTGCTCTGTGTCAGTGTGTATCAGGGGTTTTGAGGACAGGTGTCAATCCATATCTGCCAAGTGACCCTATGTAGGGGGAACAGTCCCTATTCTGCTCTGTGTCAGTGTGTATCATGGTCTCTGTGGACAGGGAACAGTCCCTATTCTGCTCTGTGTCAGTGTGTATCAGGGGTTTTGAGGACAGGTGTCAATCCATATCTGCCAAGTGACCCTATGTAGGGGGAACAGTCCCTATTCTGCTCTGTGTCAGTGTGTATCAGGGGTTTTGGGGACAGGTGTCAATCCATATGTGCCAAGTGACCCTATGTAGGGGTAACAGTCCCTTTTCTGCTCTGTGTCAGTGTGTATCATGGTCTCTGTGGACAGGGAACAGTCTCTATTCTGCTCTGTGTCAGTGTGTATCAGGGGTTTTGAGGACAGGTGTCAATCCATATCTGCCAAGTGACCCTATGTAGGGGGAACAGTCCCTATTCTGCTCTGTGTCAGTGTGTATCAGGGGTTTTGAGGACAGGTGTCAATCCATATCTGCCAAGTGACCCTATGTAGGGGGAACAGTCCCTATTCTGCTCTGTGTCAGTGTGTATCATGGTCTCTGTGGACAGGGAACAGTCTCTATTCTGCTCTGTGTCAGTGTGTATCAGGGGTTTTGAGGACAGGTGTCAATCCATATCTGCCAAGTGACCCTATGTAGGGGGAACAGTCCCTATTCTGCTCTGTGTCAGTGTGTATCAGGGGTTTTGAGGACAGGTGTCAATCCATATCTGCCAAGTGACCCTATGTAGGGGTAACAGTCCCTATTCTGCTCTGTGTCAGTGTGTATCATGGTCTCTGTGGACAGGGAACAGTCTCTATTCTGCTCTGTGTCAGTGTGTATCAGGGGTTTTGAGGACAGGTGTCAATCCATATCTGCCAAGTGACCCTATGTAGGGGGAACAGTCCCTATTCTGCTCTGTGTCAGTGTGTATCAGGGGTTTTGAGGACAGGTGTCAATCCATATCTGCCAAGTGACCCTATGTAGGGGGAACAGTCCCTATTCTGCTCTGTGTCAGTGTGTATCATGGTCTCTGTGGACAGGGAACAGTCTCTATTCTGCTCTGTGTCAGTGTGTATCAGGGGTTTTGAGGACAGGTGTCAATCCATATCTGCCAAGTGACCCTATGTAGGGGGAACAGTCCCTATTCTGCTCTGTGTCAGTGTGTATCAGGGGTTTTGAGGACAGGTGTCAATCCATATCTGCCAAGTGACCCTATGTAGGGGGAACAGTCCCTATTCTGCTCTGTGTCATTGTGTATCAGGGGTTTTGAGGACAGGTGTCAATCCATATCTGCCAAGTGACCCTATGTAGGGGGAACAGTCCCTATTCTGCTCTGTGTCAGTGTGTATCATGGTCTCTGTGGACAGGGAACAGTCTCTATTCTGCTCTGTGTCAGTGTGTATCAGGGGTTTTGAGGACAGGTGTCAATCCATATCTGCCAAGTGACCCTATGTAGGGGGAACAGTCCCTATTCTGCTCTGTGTCAGTGTGTATCAGGGGTTTTGAGGACAGGTGTCAATCCATATCTGCCAAGTGACCCTATGTAGGGGGAACAGTCCCTATTCTGCTCTGTGTCAGTGTGTATCAGGGGTTTTGAGGACAGGTGTCAATCCATATCTGCCAAGTGACCCTATGTAGGGGGAACAGTCCCTATTCTGCTCTGTGTCAGTGTGTATCAGGGGTTTTGAGGACAGGTGTCAATCCATATCTGCCAAGTGACCCTATGTAGGGGGAACAGTCCCTATTCTGCTCTGTGTCAGTGTGTATCATGGTCTCTGTGGACAGGGAACAGTCTCTATTCTGCTCTGTGTCAGTGTGTATCAGGGGTTTTGAGGACAGGTGTCAATCCATATCTGCCAAGTGACCCTATGTAGGGGGAACAGTCCCTATTCTGCTCTGTGTCAGTGTGTATCAGGGGTTTTGAGGACAGGTGTCAATCCATATCTGCCAAGTGACCCTATGTAGGGGGGACAGTCCCTATTCTGCTCTGTGTCAGTGTGTATCATGGTCTCTGTGGACAGGGAACAGTCTCTATTCTGCTCTGTGTCAGTGTGTATCAGGGGTTTTGAGGACAGGTGTCAATCCATATCTGCCAAGTGACCCTATGTAGGGGGAACAGTCCCTATTCTGCTCTGTGTCAGTGTGTATCAGGGGTTTTGAGGACAGGTGTCAATCCATATCTGCCAAGTGACCCTATGTAGGGGGAACAGTCCCTATTCTGCTCTGTGTCAGTGTGTATCAGGGGTTTTGAGGACAGGTGTCAATCCATATCTGCCAAGTGACCCTATGTAGGGGGAACAGTCCCTATTCTGCTCTGTGTCAGTGTGTATCAGGGGTTTTGAGGACAGGTGTCAATCCATATCTGCCAAGTGACCCTATGTAGGGGGAACAGTCCCTATTCTGCTCTGTGTCAGTGTGTATCAAGGGTTTTGAGGACAGGTGTCAATCCATATCTGCCAAGTGACCCTATGTAGGGGGAACAGTCTCTATTCTGCTCTGTGTCAGTGTGTATCAGGGCTGGGCTTTGAGGACAGTTGTCAATGTTAGGTGATTTCTGCCCTTTATGGATTAAAAGCAGACTCTGCATCAACTGTGCAATTTTCCATGGGAGTTTTGCCATGGATCCCCCTCTGGCATGCCACAGTCCAGGTGTTAGTCCCCTTGAAACAACTTTTCCATCACTATTGTGGCCAGAAAGAGTCCCTGTTGTTTTTAAAATTCGCCTGCCCATTGAAGTCAATGGCGGTTCGCGCGGTTCGCCGGTTCGCGAACATTTGCGGAAGTTCGCGTTCGCCATTCGCGAACCGAAAATTTCAAGTTCGCGACAACACTACTGATGACTTAAAGGTAGGCAGACAATGTAATAGAGCAGCAGGAAATGCTAGCAGAATGCTTGGTTGTATAGGGAGAGGCATTAGCCGTAGAAAGAGGAAAGTGCTCATGCCATTGTACAGAACACTGGTGAGACCTCACTTGGAGTATTGTACGCAGTACTGGAGACCGTATCTTCAGAAGGATATTGATACCTTAGAGAGAGTTCAGAGAAGGGCTACTAAACTGGTTCATGGATTGCAGGATAAAACTTACCAGGAAAGGTTAAAGGATCTTAACATGTATAGCTTGGAGGAAAGTCAAGACAGGGGGGATATGATAGAAACATTTAAATACATAAAGGAAATCAACACAGTAAAGGAGGAGACTATATTTAAAAGAAGAAAAACTACCACAACAAGAGGACATAGTCTTAAATTAGAGGGACAAAGGTTTAAAAATAATATGCGGAAGTATTACTTTACTGAGAGGGTAGTGGATGCATGGCATAGCCTTCCAGCTGAAGTGGTAGAGGTTAACACAGTAAAGGAGTTTAAGCATGCGTGGGATAGGCATAAGGCTATCCTAACTATAAGATAAGGCCAGGGACTAATGAAAGTATTTAGAAAACTGGGCAGACTAGATGGGCCAAATGGTTCTTATCTGCCGTCACATTCTATGTTTCTATAGAAGTCCACCCAAACATCATCTGAGACTTGATGAAGGGTGAAACAAAATATATTTTATTGTGCAAAACACACACATTCATACCTACAGTGTTTATCCACCCCACAGGGGGTGATCAGCAAAATAATAGTATAATCCCTCCTCTGAGCCACTCTGTCTGGGTTGATAAGTCTTATCACCATCAGGCAGTAGTTATTAGAGTATCCTCCTGTTGAGTACCAGACATCAAGATGCTGTTCTGCAATAACCACAAAACACCTCTTTTTTAAAACAGCTAACCCCTCAAACATTATATATCCCCGGATAGCTCACGTTGTCAGCAACCCTGCGTCCAAATACATAGTTGTCCAAGTTCCAGATAACTCAACCAAGTTCTCCTTCAATCAACAACCTGTTTACACACGTCAATTATATCCTTTAATATTCTATTTATGCAAAAAAGCATTCAAGCCTCTTTTAAATGTATCTGTAGTATTTGATAACACAAGCTCTTTATCCTGTGGTACCCAATCACCGGTTTGCTGTGAGGCTTTTGTAGGGATTTTCAAATCTACAGCCATAGATTATTCTGTTTGCATATCTGGTTGGAAGATATTACTTCTCATACTCATCAAAATACCCCTGAGTGGGTGAAAGGCCTGATTACCTCATCCGTTTGTGAGTGCATTCATATCACATCTATTTCACATCTTTATATTATACTATTTTACGCTTTGTTAGCTATTTGATTTATTTACAGAGAGCAAATACCTGGAGAGTCTACTTAAATACAGGTCATTCTATTATATATTATTTTTATACGTATTCTGGGTGATTTCTACTTCTTTGCATATATGTATATTTTCCTAGGTGGCTGTGAAGTACACCTGGGATCACTTTCAGCTATACGGTTTTTTCACTTCTAGTGTATATATTTCTTTTTTTGGTTTTATAGATTATTCTTCACAGGAAAAAGTTATTTGAGTGCTATGGTTTTACATATCAGGATATAATAACAATCATCTGTTCCATAGCATGTCTTAAAATTAGGTAAATATAGCCTAAGATGACCAACAACACATGACATATTACTGTGTGTAATGAATTATTTAACACAAATAAAGTCAAAATATAGAAGCCATGTGTGACTCTTACTGCTTCCATAAGAATTAAGGGACTTAGTAGCAGACAGGTGCTGCTAATCAAATGCCCTTGATTAATGAATCATCAGCAAGTGTGACCACCTCGATTAAAACCAAAGTTTTAGCAGTTTGCTTGTCTGGAGCATTCAGGTGTGTGTTTGCACGATGCGAAGGAGAAAGGACATCAGCAATGATCTTAGAGAAGCCACTGTTGGTGCCCATGAAACTGTGAAGGGTTGTAGGATGATTTTAAAAACTAATTCAAGTCCAATATTCTACAGTGACAAAAGATTATTCAAAAGTGGAAAACATTCTAGACCGTTGCCAATCTTCCCAAGTCTCAGGAAATTCACCCAAAGTTCAGACTGTGCAATGCTCAGAGAAATTGCAAAAAGAGTTACAGCTCTGCAAACCTCCGTTAGCACATTACATGTTAAAGTTCATCACCGTACAATTAGAAAAAAGCTGAACAAGTATGGTTTGTTTGGAAGGGTTGTCAGGAGAAAGTCTCTTCTCTCTAAAAAGAACATGGCAGCACAACTTAGGTTTGCAACATTGCATCTGAACAAACCACAAGATTTCTGGAACAATGTACTTTGGGCAAGTGAGACCAAAGTGGCATAACTCACAGCGCCACATTTGGTAAAAACCAAACCCGGCACATAAGCACTCATACAAACTGTCCAGCATGATTTAGGCTTGTTTTGCAGCCAACAGTCATTGAGTTGATCATGAACGCCTCTGTATACCAAAGTATTTTTTAATCATATGTAAGGCCATCTGTCTGACAGCTAAAGCTTATCCGCAATTGGGTCATGCAACAGGAAATTGATCCAAAGCTCGCCAGCAAATCAACAGAATGGCTGGAAAAAGAAAGAATCAAGGTGTTGCAATTGTCCAGTCAAGGTCTAGACCAGTGGTTGCCAAACTTTTTAGGTTCAAGGCGCCCTTAATATTTCCGTATTTTTCCAAGGCACCCCAAGTCAAAATTTCTAGGTTGTATATCTGTACAGCGCTGCGGCATTTACTGGCGCTATAGTGTAATAAAGTTTTAATAAAGGGGTTTATTTGTATGTAATGTTTGCGTTTGATTACAGGGGTGTGTCTGAATGTAATGTTCACTTTCAAATGTGGATGTACATTTGTGTGAAGTATTTGTGTTTGAATGCAGGAGTGTATTTGTATGTAATATTTGTGTTAGATTGCAGGAGTGTGCTTATATGTTGTGCTGGTGTTTGACTGATTGGTTGTATGCAAATACACTACCACATACATAGCTACTTACACAGATATTTATGCACATTAACTCACAGATGCATATATATACACCGACACATACACACAAATTCATATAGACACCGACACATACACACACATATAGATACACACTGACACATACACACACATATAGATACACACCGACACATACACACACATAGATACACACCAACAGGCTGCAGAAGAGGGAAGAGCCACAGTGCCTCTTCTACTGATTAAGAAGATGCCGACCCTCCGTCCTCGCTCTCTTTGGCTATTGGTTTTTCATTTACAAGTTTAGCCCATCTAATTTGCCCTTTTGCAAGTCTTATTGGCATGCTTATATTTGTGCAACTGGCCCCTCTGATTTAAATGTTTTAATTTTGAATTTAACCTTTTTGTACAGCTCATATAAATATGTGGGTTGTTTTGAGTTCATTTCGAATGATACCACATTATGGTCACTATTTTCTAAGTCCCTAAGATAGGCGAGTGCCACCTGGTAGAAGGTTGGACAGGTGGCATGTGAACAGGCCCAGACAAAGAGTCAGTCACTTCCTCTATGGAGTACCAGAAACATATGCATTGAGCTTCTATTAGCTCTCTGGAGCTAAACCCAAGTTGATCAAATAAAGTGAGCTAGCAGCTCTCACAGATGCAGTGACCAATGACTGGCTGTTAAGGTTTGACAGGAGGAGCCCAGGTAGAAAAAATAAGCCAAATCAAAGTACAAAAGAGTTAAGCATAAGAGTAATCAGCCCATTAAATATATTGTTCGTGGGGACTTCACCCAGGGGCGTATTAGCCGCGAGGCAAACAAGGCATTTGCCTTGGGCGGCATTTTTCAGGGGGCGGCAAAAAAAGCCGCCCCCAAATGCCTTGTTAGCCTTGCGGCTAACAAGGCATGCTGTGCGGCCGGCGGGCTGCTGGGAAGTGCGGGTAGGCGGGCGGCCGGCGAGGGAGCACTTCCTCTGAGCGGTCTGCTCAGCTCCCTCGCGCGCCGCAGAGTGAGGCTGGGAGCCGGAATATGACGTCATATTCCGGCTCCGCCTCCCAGCCTCACTGTGCGGCGCGCGAGGGAGCTGAGCAGACCGCTCAGAGGAAGTGCTCCCTCGCCGGCCGCCCACCTACCCGCACTTCCCAGCAGCCACTGGACCACCAGGGAGACAGATACCCCCCCCCAGCATTCCCAAAGGTAAGGAGGCTGGGGGGTTAAATTTAAAAAAAAATTATTAAATATGTGAGTGATTGAGTGTGTTTGTATGTCTGTGTATGTCTGTTAGTGTGTGTGTGTATGTCTGTTAGTGTGTCTGTGTGTGTGTGTGTGTGTGTGTGTGTGTCTGTTAGTGTGTGGGTCTGTGTGTGTGTCTGTTAGTGTGTGGGTCTGTGTGTGTGTGTGTTTGTGTGTGTGTTAGTGTGTGTGTATGTTAGTGTGTTTGTCTGTTAGACTGTGTGTGTGTCTGTTAGTGTGAGTGTGTGTGTGTATCTGCTAGTGTGTGTGTGTATCTGCTAGTGAGTGTGTGTGTCTGTTAGTGAGTGTGTGTGTCTGTTAGTGAGTGTGTCTGTTAGTGTGTGTGTGTTTCTGTTACCTAGTGTATGCATATTTAACAGTGAATGTGTGTGTGTGTATTTAGAAGGCGGGACAGGGGAAGGGTTGGGTGGGGGTGGCGCGGGCGGGGGGAGGGTTCGGTGGTGGTGGCGTGGGCGGGAGGGGGGCACCTGAGTTTTGTCCTGCCTAGGGCAGCACAAAACCAGGATACACCACTGACTTCACCCCCATTGCGGGCGATGCTGCCCCATACTTTGAAAGCACTGCAGGCTGCAGAGAAGAGGGAAGAGCCACGGTGCCTCTTCTACTGATTAAGAAGATGCTGACCCTCTGTCCTTGGCAGTGACCACGCTAAAGGACCCTGCATGCGCCCAAGAGGGGATGCGTTGGACAAGGTGTGAGGCACAGCAAGGGAAATCCAGGTGAGTGAATCGGGGACCTAGACATTGGCGGACCCACAGAAACTATTGGCGGTTTGACTACTTGCACAGGGGATGGTGCCAGATCACTCCTGGCACCATAACTACTACAGCACACTGACTAAAATTGTCAGATATTGTTCTTTTGTTGTTAATTATGCCTACCCGGTTTAAAATTTTGCCCACATTGTTTTGTTATATGTACACTATTTCCACATGAATTCAATAAAATAAAAATAAAAAAATACCTCAAGTATAGAATTATTTTTGAACCATATTTGCAATAATTTTCACATTTGTATTTATGAATATGGAATATTTGTATTATAAAATGCTCATTAAATGAGAAAATATTTAATTTTAAGCTTTTTTTCCACAATTCCATAAATATACTCAGAAAGATTATAATAGGAATTTGGATTAGTAAAATACTTAAACACATAGAATTTAGTGGGGATGTGATGGGTTGCCGAATAAATCTCTACTTTAAAATTACGTTTCTGTTACCCACAGATATTTTTAGCTATGCCTCTTTTGAAAAATGTTGTTCCAAGTGGCAGTCATTTCTTGTGAGTACAAATAAACCAAGCCAAGAAAACAGGCCAATTTCATTACTAGTGAAAGCAACAAGCATCTAGAAAACAGATTTGTTTTTTCTGGACATAGAACTGTGTATTTTTGTTTAACTAGGTTTAACAGTCATTTCCTTAAATTTAATATATAGGAAACTTAGTTGGCATAAGATAGCCTTTAATTTAATATGATGGTTCTCCTATAACTAGAACCTGTAGTTCCTGCTGTGCGTTGAAAACTTGTACTTTTTTTAATTCTTCTTTCCCTTGTAGTGAATACTATTTATATGGAGATGTTTCCCGACAGTTTTTTGTAATTAGAAGTTATTACATCCTCGACCAGTTAACGAAAGATGACATTTTTACTGTATATTTTATACCTGCTTATGTGACTTGTATGTTTTTGTTTTGTTTGTTTTTTTTGTATTTTTTTAAACAAAATTTTAAATGACTGTGACAATAAATGTCTCCTCCTTCTGGGTTACTTTTTATGTTCTGTAATGTAGCTAAAAGCTATTTTAACTGATTTTTGTTTGGTGGAGTTTTTAAAATTGAATTTATTTGCTTATGATGTGAGCAGGATATTACTTTGCTGCAGAGGGATTTAGATAGATTAGGGGACTGGGCACTCACATGGCAGATTAAATTTAATGTAGATAAATGCAAAGTTATGCACTTTGGGGCAAAGAATGCACAAGCAACCTACACCCTAAACGGTAGTGAATTAGGAATAATAACACTTGAGAAGGATTTGGGAATTGTTATAGACAACAAACTAGTCAACAATATGCAATGCCAATCAGCAGTTGCTAAAGCTAAGGCCAGTAAGGTATTGTCAAAGGGGTGAAAATATAATTTGCCTCTTTATAAATCAATGGTAAGACCACATCTTAAATATGCTGTGCAATTTTGGGAAGCAGTTCTAAAGAAGGATATTAAGGCACTAGAAAGAGTGCAGAGAACAAAATTGATAAAAGGAGTGGATCGTGGGGGCGGGGCCGGGCCGCCGAGCCGAAAGGTCGCAAGATAGATCGGCTCCCGCACAATATGACCTGATAAACATATAAATTGAATTTCTCGGGGGAATTAACGGTCACCATCCACGACCCTCGATGCACACAGGCTACCGGAGCTGGGGAGAGGCTTGCTCCTCGAGTTCTAGTCCCTCGGAGGAGAGGCACCTACTGTACCAGACGGAGGGCCTACCTGGCGGTGAGTGGAGTGGACGGCCGCCACTCCACTATCCTGCCCAACGGAGCCTGATGTGAGCATGGATCACGGCGGACCCAGCCCCGGTTCCCCCCCCCTCTGGACCGGGGGGGTGATCCCGGTCCATGCCTCAGAGCTATGCCCGGGGACCCTGCCGGGCCATCGGGCCCAAACTTAAGATGGCGGATGCCAGGCGAGCGGGAACCGCACCACAGAGCCCATGGCGGTATCCGGATACCGTCTACCCGACGGCAACATGAACCAAGCGACCCGTACCTCACGGCAACGCCTGCATAAGGAGACAATCCAGAGGCATGGCGCTGATCACCCGTCACGAAACACCACCCACGTGGACGGCCCGGCGGAAGAGACCGCTCACCCTTCTTCTGAGCTGGGAGCTCACCGGGAGGTACCCCTCCAGAGCGCGCCATACCCCCCAGGGGAAAGCCGGCACCCGATGGAACCCGGGGACCACGGTCCTGTTGATGGGACCAATGGCGATCGCACACGAGCCCCCACTAAGGCATCAGGCCGAAGAACAGCGGCCCCGGATGCAGAGTCGCCACGACACTGGGATGATCAGTTGCTTGGGGCTGTTCTACCATCCAGCTAAAAAGCAAGCGGCACCTACCCCGAGATACAGCGCAATACCCTGCGAACCGGGAAGACTGCAGACTAGAACAGCAATGGACTCCCTGGCAATAGCCATATTACTTACCATGGCTGGGACTTGGGCCTCACAAACGTAACTGCTCAAACCCTGTGGGCTCAGCGTGCAGAGATAGCATTGGCTAGGGCAATGTATGCTTTATATGTTTACTGCTGATTGTCTACACACTCTTAACTATCGCCCTGATGCACTCTCATCTCATTAGTCTAGCAGTTATATTCTCTCCTCCATGCTATTAACCTGATAGTTATGAGCAATGTCCCAATGACTAAACCATTGACTCTGCTGCTCCACGGGTGTATCAAACACAGCCTAGTTTTGCCAAGTCTAACAAGATTGTTGTTTTACTACCTAGCTGCGCATAAACCATGTAATGTACATCTTACACAGCTGAATCCCATGCATCCACTGTCCATACTGCAGATGCTACTAATAGGTCTTAAGCCCCAGCCTGCACCTGGTGTAAATCTAGCATGTCTTACCTGTTTTGCTAATAAGCTCAAAGCGAGTCCTGCATATATCGTCATAAGCGACGTGAACTTCCCTATGATCCTTGATTACATACTTACTTATACTGCTAATGAGTCCACACTGCTTGTGCCTTAAGCTTCAGTTAAACAACCGTAAATATATAACACTCTCGCATGTAGCCAATCGGATCCTATGATTCTTAGCATGCATTTAAACTCGAATACTAAGACATATATTACAGTACATCTGTTTTCACAAATTAATGTTATATAATACTCTAGCATGTAGCCAATCGGATCCTATGATTCCTAACGTGTACTTAAACTTGAATACTAAGACATATACTTCTGTCCACCTGTTTTCACAATTGATGTTTTAAGCGTGTTTATATACATATAAAATGAGGCTGATAAGTCTAGGAGATGATGTACTTTGTTATGCTGTCCTTAACCTGTATAACCCCTGCAAGTCTCCTTCTCTTTATTCTGTATCACCATAATCATATGCCTCAATAAAAGAAAGATTTACAAAAAAAAAAAGGAGTGGATCGTTTTAGTTATGAAGAAAGGTTAACAAATTTAAATGTGTTTAGTTTAGAAAAACAGAGCCTCAAAAAGGATATACCATTTTACAAATATATTTGAGGACAATGCAAACCATTATCTGGAAATCTATTCATAAGAAGGACTATACATAAGACACAAGGTCACACATTTAGACTTGAAGAAAAAAGATTTAGCCTTAGGCAAATGAAACATTTTTGTTTGGTAAGAACAATAAGGATATGGGATTCTCTGCTTGAAGAGTGGTTTTATCAGACAGCAACTTGATGAATACTTGCAAAAACACAAGATTCAGGGATATAATTTTTCATTTGTGGGGTAATAGATTCTTAATCCAAGCAGATATCTGATTGCCGTTCTGGGGTCAAGAAATATTTTTTCAGAGGCGGAGCCAAGCAACCAACCTGAATGACCGCACGCCAAGCGAGCTCCACAGCAAAAGAGCACTTTGGGCCAGCTAACGAGAACCCTTCCCATTGGAACCGGCACCAAATCGACCCGCGGGCTGCCACCAACGATATGGGCTGCAAAACCAAAAAGCCCAAGCCCGTCAACCCGCAGCAACATCACAGCATCAGCGACATGTGGAAGCAAACGCTTAGCGCCCAAGGCTCAAACATGGCTGCCTACAACGACTACGGCTCGGATGTCTCCGACGACTTCACCATAGAGGCGGAGATGGAGCACCCACATGCGGGAATACCACGCCACCAGTCACCCCCGAGACCAGACTCCTCAACGGTGACCGTCACGGTCATGAATGACCTACTAGTGGAGCTCTGACTAACAATACAGGCCGACATGGCCCAACTACGCAAGGACCTACAGGGCCTAACGCTCCACATAGGCACACTGGAGGCAGACTCCCAGGCACCAAACAACAAATGCAACTTCTGCAGCAAACGGTCCAAGAGCTTAAACTGCAGCATTTTACCTACAAGCAGCGCATAGCAACATTAGAGGATTGGAGTCGCAGCCGGAACATCAAAATCCAAGGCATTGGAGAGGAGATACCGGAGACTGAGCTCCCACACACACTGCAGAGGCTACTACAAACACTCTTGCCTCCCAAGCAAGCCAAACAGGTGCCCATAGAAAACTTGTTTCGCCTACCACCAGCAACTAAGGCCCCAACAACGGCCCCACGAGACCACCTGGTTAGTTTCCAAAATCACGGGGACAAGATGGCGGTAATGCAAGCCACACAGAACCACTCACCGTATTTGTTTGAAAACATGCAACTCTCTTTCTACGCAGACGTGTCGGGGTCCACTCTGGCTTGGCGACGCACACTCCAACCCTTTACAGCCCTCATACGCTAGCATAAAGTCACCTACCATTTGAGAGGTTCGCGCACACTACTAATCCACCACGGGAATGCGGTCTCTGCCATCCGGGACTTACAAGAGGCAAATGAACTGCTACCGACACTGGGACTTCCCTCGATGTCTCATCTCCACTTGGAGACCAAAACCACGCCGGCTCATGGCTCCACCTGGAACCCCGCAACGGTGGTCCCGTTTGTCCCTAGACAAGCAGTTACAGCAACCAACGTGGCAGCCAAAACCTGAGGTAGCCCTGAAGCCACCCGGTTTCTTGACCAGTATATTTTAGCTGCATCACTTACTGCACCTACTGAACTCGTGAACCAGTTACAACGTGTTATTGTTGAAATCTTCTTGCAGCTTCTTGTTAAGGAGGAGCCACACTAGCACTGGCAACTAAGGGCACTTTATAGCCATTTATGTATAGCTCCTCCGAACTCCCCCCCCCCCCCCCCGGGGTAACAGGGGTTATTTAAACAACAGCTAACAGGGTGCACTAAATTACCTGCTATAGCCCGGCACTAGTTAGACAGACCACAAGAGCCACCAGCTTATTGTATTGTTACACAGAGAGGTCCACACCACTACAAAATGAGAACCTTCTCAGCAGCTACGGTGTTACAACCTCTCATTAGGTACAGCTTTGTGTAATGCCACTGTGAAAAAATAATGACCAACCCATGCGTGCTGTTGTGGCACTTGACAATTGCCTGTAACTACCTCTGCACAGAAAAATAAAGAATTAAAAAAAAAAAGGATTTTTTTCCTAGATTGTTACAAAATTGGAAAGTGTTTTTTTTTTCCTTCTTTTGGATCAACAGCAAAAACAGATTTGAGAAAGACTGAACTTGATGGACATATGTCTCTTTTCCGCCTATGTAACTATGTAAATACAAGAACAATATAAATCAAGTATGGAGTGACTGTTTACTGAGATCTTTTTGTCTCCCTACTGACTTCTGGTCAATGGTAGGGCCTGCTGGTGGCACGGTACCAAGCAGCTGTATAGTTCAGGCCCATTGAACCAGCACTCAAGGAGAAAGACCACAATTTTTCACTCTTACTGATCCTAATTTTCCTAAGCCATTTTTAATAGATAATAATTGAATACCTGAGTCAGTGTCTCTGACCATATCGCATATCAGATGTTCCTAACATATTTTTGACATAAAACTAAATTATGTACCAATTAATGGCTTTTACTGGTTGCTCATTCTTTAATTTACATATATTACATTATATATCACAAAATAATTCAAAAAAACACAATAAATCAATTCTTAACAGTATCAAATTGAACCATCATTGTACTGGGGAGGGCAGTGCCAAAACCGTAACTTGTATATTGTGGGAAGTTGCCTATGTCCTGATGATACTATGTGCCTATTACAATGTGATGAATATGATGTTTTTGTTCTGGCATATGTTACCCCTCTGCTTACTCATTTTCTTCATCCCCTCTACCTTAGTCTCTGCATTATGTTTAAAAAATACACTTTGGGCTCATGGGCCAAGTAGTATAGCCCACTATTTGGTTCACAGAGTCTGGCCCAAATCTGTTGCAACAAGCACCTGTGTGACCTTGCAGACAGGGCCGGCCCGTCCATAGACCGCGGTGGAGCCACGGCTCCAGGCGGCACTCTGACAGGGGTGACATTTTGCTGCCCCTGTCATAATCTAAAACAAGAGTTCCCAACCCATGACAGAAAATCAATTCCTCCCAGCTCACACACACACAACCTTGAGGGAGGAGGGAGGAGCCGTGAGGATGGGGCTGGATCAGGACAACAGGCCCCCGACTCCCCCCAGCCACAGCCAGCAAAAGGTAAGAACCTGCTGGTTGGCTTAATTTCTTTTTAATGTGTGTATGTGTGTGTGTGTAGGTGTGTAGCTGTGTGTGTGTATTTGTTTGTATGTGTGTAATGTGTGTGTAGTGTGTGTATCTGTATGTAGTGTGGGTATCTGTGTGTTTGCATGTGTGTAATGTGTGTAGTGTGTGTAATGTGTGTGTATCTGTGTATGTGTACCTGTCTGTAGCATGTGTGTATCTGTATGTGTGTAATATGTGTATCTGTGTGTATATAGTGTGGGGATCTGTGTGTTTGTATGTGTGTAATGTGTGTTTGTGTGTGTGTGTATATGTGTATGTGTGTGTGTGTATCTGTTTGTTTGTGTTTGTGTGTGTGTGTGTATGTGTAGTGTCTGTATCTGTGTGTAGTCTGTGTATCTGTATATCTGTTTCTGTATGTGTCAGTGTGTGTATCTGTATGTGTCAGTATATGTGTGTATGTCTGCGTATCAGTGTGTCTGTACATCTGTATGTGTGTCAGTTTTTGATACATATACCGACACACATGCAGATGCACAGACACACATACAGTTGGACAGACACAGTGATACACATGCAGATATACAGACAGACACACAATTGCACAGATATACTGATACACATGCAAATATACAGACATACAGCAGATACATAGACAAACAGATACAACCACTGACACACATACAGATACAGACACACAGATACAAACACTGACACACATGCATATACACAGACACAGTGTATAGGTAAGTGTATTGGCTGCAGTGCACACACAGACACAAGCTACATCCCCAGCATACACACAGAAACACACTACATCCCCAGCACACACAGACATATACTACATCCCCAGCACACAAACAGACACATACTTCACTTCCAGCACACACGCAGACACACACTTCATCCCCAGCACACCCACATAGAGACACTACCATTGCAGAAGCATATATATTTTTTGATGGGTAGAAGGGGGGTGGGGGGGAAGCGGGGAAGCATTTCATCCTTGGACCCAGGCAGCACAATGTCTTGGGTATCCAATCGCCTCTCCCAGATAAGCAAAGAATAAAAAGGGAGAATCTGTGGTTTGCTGAACATTGGAAACAGCTACCAGAGAGACTAGTAAAATCCATGTTTTTATTTAAAAAAAATGTACATCTGCTTTAGATAATAAATGTGTTTTAAATCGTACATTATTACTCCATGTGCTCTATTTGCACTAATCCCTTTATAAAATATTTTCATACGAATAAGAAAGTGGCACTATATAAGTTTTAAAGACGCAGAGTGGATGAATTACAAGTACTTCTAATGACATAAGATCCACTGCCAGGCTTTTAACCTAATTAACTTTGCATTTACTGGAACTGAACTGGTTCATATATTTGCTGCAACGTGGGATACTCAATATATTGTTAATACCTTTTCATGTTAGGGATGTATATAACTCCATTTGTTTCTCAAATCAATGCTTTCTACAAACCACCCTTGAATCACAACTTAGCACAATATTTAAGCAGTTGCAAAACACGAATAAGTCTCTTCAGGTAATGTGATTATTTACCAGACAAAGGCAGAACTTAATAATGGAATATTTATTATGAGCAAAATATAGTCACAGTGCAAACAACAAATAGATGATAAACAAATTACACCAATAACAGGTAAAAACAAAAGGGATAAAATAACAAAAGTCCTAATCACTTACTCAGGTTTTCAAAGTAAAACTTTCTGCCCAGGGGGTCTCTGGTAAGGGAGATGGTGACTCACTCAGAATTAGATTCTGCCCCCCATGCAAGTACATAGAAACATAGAAACATAGAATGTGACGGCAAATAAGAACCATTCGGCCCATCTAGTCTGCCCAGTTTTCTAAATAATTGAATAATTAGTCCCACTCCCTGGCCTTATCTTATAGTTAGGATAGCTTTATGTATTTAAATGTTTCTATCATACCCCCCCGTCTCGTCTTTCCTCCAAGCTATACATGTTAAGTTCCTTTAACCTTTCCTTGTACAATACACACTTCAGTATCATTAGATATATACCCTTTGGATTACCAAGCCTCCCCCAGAAGTGGAGATAAGGCGTACATATAGTAGCTATAAGTGACCACCCCCTTGTGTTCCAGACCTATATCAATCCAAATGGAAACATTTGGTTCTATCTCCTCTTATGTACTTGCCACAGAAATAATAATTGCATTAATACATTTGTTACCATTTTTCCATTCCATAGATATCTCACACACCTTACTTGTGACCCAATATCATCTAAACGTCATCTAAACAGACTCGGAAGCCTTTACAGCCAGAGCTAGGTTTAATAGCTCTGCGATATGTGAGTTTTCCATGTTTGACATTTCTATATATGTGCTAAAAGGTTTTACACTAATTCGTATATATTTGCTGTTTCCTTAAAGTTATACAGTCTGGATTTTTGAAAAATAAAACATCAGATAACTGACACGTTTTTGTTGTTGTTGAAATTACTATTACATTTTATTTTGCCACTTATGTTTTATTGATTGCACTCACTTAAAATACAGAGCTCTACTTTACATATATTTTATGGTTTAATGCTTTTTTGTGTGCGTTTTGGGTGAATTACACATGACAGTGTGATAGCAGCTGATTTCATCAATATTACTTACAAATGTATTTATTTATATTGCTTTTTGTATTAGATTAGCGCTTTACACCACATTTATTATTCTTTTGAGTTATCTGAAAATGTCGAGACATCATTTCAGCAGCTCAATATTAACTCTGAATACCAAAATAGTTGACACAGAGAACATGAGTTGCAGACAAATTATTTTTGTAACCATGTTTTCAGTGTTTTCAGTAGAAGCATTTAATATTTGATATTCTGTTGCTGAATACTATTTTGCAACATTTAAAGGACAACAGTTCTTTAAATAGAATGCAATATATATCAAACAAAACATGCTAAGGATTATTTGTCAAACAGAAAATAAAACTGTGGCGGACCCTGTCCTATCCCCATTCGGTTGCCCGTATTCCCCTTTGATTTCACCGAACAAACAGTGTTCCCCCTCCCAAATTTATCCAAATGCTCGCTCCCTGGCAGTAGTTCTGGCTTATGTATTTGTGAACAGGCTTCAGTGGTACTTAGTCGCAACCGCTATGGAACACAAATTGGTTATGTAACTTCACGGTTCCCGGTCACCTTGACCCAGTGTGATAACCTACTTGCCGACCTGCCAGGAGAGAGCTAATTGGAGGGAAGGTGCTATGGACTATGAGAAACATTCGCTCCCTGAGAGCGGGGGCCTCCTTTTGTTTGACCACAGGAGCTCCCAAAATTTGACCGGCCAAGACCACTTTCGCTCTAGAAGTATTTTGGGCTTCGCCCATGTGTGTGGCCGGTCAAAACTTTACCCTATTGGCGATTGGACAATTCCTTATGGATTCGGGGCTTTTTGGACAAACTGTGCACTCGGACAAGAGCTATCTGAGGATGTATGACATGTGGGGTTCCTGTGTGTTTTAACTGTGTTTTGGGGTACTTATATGGTTTTTATGTTTGGCTCTCTGTATCTAGGAGATGATTAACTTACTGGTCTTTGACTCAATTGTCTCCCAGACACAGAGACGCCTGGACAGGGATTGAAATGGAGACCCCTGTGCATAAAAGGCTGAGTTTGGCTCAATAAAGTCTGTTGTAAATGTACTCCCAGAACTGTGTTTTGACCAGTTACTGGGGGAATGGGCTATATTCACTAAGCAGTTCTTTGTTCCAGCTTGATAGGATTTTGGCAGAGATATTCAGTCTCAGCATTGCAGCTCTGCTACAAAAACAATAAAATAAATATTGCCTATACCTCACTGATGATACCTTACAAGGTAGAAACGATCGTCTGGGGTTGCCGTATCTCTCGTCCAGAGGGAACTTGCTGGCATTTCGGATCTGGTCTGCCCGTATGGGTGGGACCAGTCTGATATGCTTCGGATATGTTCTCTCTGTAATGGCACAAGTTGAGCTAAAACCAACTTGAGATCTGAGCGGGGACCCACCGAAGGGCAGGCTATTTGAGCTGTTGTCCGTCCTCACCTCTTGCTACTCTTTTTTTCAGTATAACAAAGTCACCTGACACTGGACGTCCTCATGCTTGTAGGGCTTAAAAGTAAACAAAAGACAAGTTTATTTTAAGGAGAAGTGTATTTGCATATAACCAACATTTTAGTCCAACTACCTTGACATATAAAGAAATTTTTGGTAATGGGACTGAAATGGTGGATGTTTGCTGTTGCACAGCTGTAAAAAACAAATTCTGTTATCTTGTTTTTTTTGAAGTTCTATAAGTGTGTTCTTCACTTTGGCTGAGATAATCAAACTTGATGATCTCAGCCAAACCAATGCTTTCCAAAAGCAAAGCATTGGGAGGCTATTGTGCATGTGTTGAAAAAGCTGCGCGGCCAAACAGCATCTCCATGGGGAGCGTCAGCGCCTCCATGCAGACCCAATCTAACACACTGTCCATCTTCCCATTCTAATACACTGCCCACAAATCCAAAACATTGTCCCCCCTCCCTCCACTGTTATACACTGCCCCTTCACCCAATCTAATACATTGCCCCTTAATCTAATACACTGCCCCTCCTCCCTCCACTCGAATTGAATAGACTACCCCCACTCCACTTTAATACACTGCCCTCCCTACCCCTAATTTAACACACTGCCCCCACCACTCTAATACATTGCCCCCCTCACTCAAATAAATATATACACTGGCCCCCTCCCTTCCTGAAAAAAATACACTGCCCCTCCTTTTTTCAAATACACTGCCTCCTCCCCCCCCCCCCCAATTTAATACACTGGCCCCCTGACTTCCCTAAATTAATACAGTGCCCCCTCCCTCCCTAAAATTAATACACTGTCCCTTCCTTCCCATTAATATACTGCCCCCTCCCTCCCATTAATACACTGCCAACACTCCCTCCCATTAATACACTGCCACCATCCCCAATTTAATACACTATGCCTTCCCATCCCCAAGTTAATACACTGTCCCTTCCCACTTTTAACTTAATACATTGCTCCCCCCACCCATTTTAACACACTGCCCCCCACCACCACTCTAGTACACTGGCCCACTCCCTCCCTCAAATTAATACACTGACTCCCTCCTTCTCTCAAATTAATACACTGCCCCCCTACCTCCTACTAATACACTGCCATCCCTCCCCAATTTAATACACTGGCCCCTCCCTCCCCCAAGTTAATACACTGTCCCTTCCCTCTCTTAAATGAACACACTGCTCCCCCCACCCATTTTAACACACTGCCCCCCCCCACCACTTTAATACACTGCCCCCTCCCTCCCTCAGATTAATACACTGCCCCCCTCCCTCCCTCAAATTAATACACTGGCCCCCTCCCTCCCTACAAATACACTGATCCCCTTTGTCTCTCAAATTAATACACTGCCCCCCTACCTCCCATTAATACACTGCCATCCCTCCCCAATTTAATACACTGGCCCCTCCCTCCCCCAAGTTAATACACTGTCCCTTCCCTCTCTTAAATGAACACACTGCTCCCCCCACCCATTTTAACACACTGCCCCCCACCACCTCCCTTAAATTAATACACTGGCCCCTCCCTCCCTCAACATACACTAGCCCCTCCCTCCCCCAAATGAATACACTCGCCCCCTCCCTCAAATTAATAGAGTGCCCCATTCCTCAAATTAATGGTGGTACACAGTCCATAAGTCCCATCATGTAAGAGACAGGCAGCGTTACCCGTTGGAATAGGCAAACATAATCCTGTTCTAGTTCCCACTCCCAGTTAGCAAAAAAAGATAGGTCTGGCTGAATGGCAGCGATCTCAGTAAGGTCCCAGTTGTCTGCCTACTCAACACCGATGGGCCAGAATGGAGCAATGTCGGTTTCTCCAAACCAGAGACTAGTTTTAATAGTATCCCACAACACACCAGGGCCATCGTAGTCTCCTCCTTCACTACACTCGTACTCGATCAGCCACGGGTAGAGGTGGTAAGCATGTCACGCAGGGCTCAGAAGGAATCATCCAGCCACACCTCAGTCTCAATTAGCTTCTCCAGTTCACTTACCCATTCCTCTGAGGGCTGGTTTCCCAGGAACGGCATCCACAGCTCTAGCTGTTCTGCTTGGTGCTGCTTGGTGGTCAGGATTTCCTCACTCCGGAAGGGTCGGATTTTGTCGAGGTCCTCCTTCCAGAGATCTGTTCGAAGTGCCACCCTCCACTATGTCTCTCTATCCTCTGGGATAGGGTACTCCATACTGTGCAGCACACCCTGTAGTCGCTGCTGGAGCCTGGCGTCGAAGCCGGATACTGCCCGGCAGTACTTGCCTTTCATACTGCAGTAGTGCTGGTTTTCCCAAGGCTAGGAAGCCATCCCACCGCTTGCCACCAATGTAATAGAGCTCCCTGTACCCCTGGCTGGGTACCTCTGCCAATGACCGCTTCTTGCTGGAACAGGGGACAAACCGCAGCACTTCTGCCCACAGTCGTCGTGGCTTGACTGGGGCCCTGGAACCGCTCCTTCCTGGAGCCGAAAAGGGGAATTAGTTGTAGTCCTTACAAGGACTTTCCCCGTTGAATCCCCTGCAAGCTGGAACAGCAGACACAGGAGTAAATCTTCTTTCCCTCCAATAACAGGACGACACACAGTTTTGGAGTGTAAGCTGGAATAGATTATAATGGTGCCTGGCCACACTGGCCTTTTACAACAATCCCCAAGCAAGGTGTACACCCACATGGACCTTGTTGGGGACAGGGGCACAAACATACAAACCAATGATAACACATTTACAATGTAAGGCACTCCCACACATGACACACAATCCCTCCCCTCTGCTTGGGAGATAATTGAATCATTAATTGTACTAATTCTAATCCAATTATCTCCAAGCACAGAAAAAACATACATTTCTAAACAGTCCCCAAAGTACCCCAAAACACATGCTATCCCAACAAATTACACCCCCTGATAGCCCTGATCTGGGCGACCAACATATCCAAAAATCATCCAGATCAGTTCAGGGGTTCAGGAATGTCCTGGAAGTCATAATTTTGACAGACCGTGCACATGGTCCTATGCTCAAAACAGTTCCATGAAATCCGTGCTACAGTCAGTCAAGTTTGGTAGTCTTTTACAGGTTTCCCTGCAGTGCCCATAGTCTGTGGGCAGGAAGCTGGCAAGCAGGCTCCTCCAGGAGCTCGTGGCAAATCGCTTGGCGAGGGGAGTTTGTCATAATTACCACTGTAGGGTTAAGGGACATGGGACATTGCACCCAGACCACTTCAATGAGCTGAAGTGGTCTCGGTGCCTATAGTGTCCCTTTAACCCCTTAAGGACCAAACTTATGGAATAAAAGGGAATCATGACATGCCACACATGTCATGTGTCCTTAAGGGGTTAAATACAGCAAGTCAGTATAGTTGCCAAAAATTAAATGAGTGCTAGAGCGGAATTTGCTAAATCTGTCATGGCAAAGCAAACTTGTTTGTATTGATCTGCACTGCAAAAATAAAGATTGTAAAAAAAAAAAAAAAAAACTAATTGATATTTTATTTTCACAGAAAAAAAGTAACACGGTATAATATCTTCTCAGGCAACTTCCTGGTTGGAGTTGTTGGAGTTCTGCTTCACACATATTGGCTTTCAATTCACTTCTATTCATGGGAAAAATTCAAAAGACCACATAGTCACATGCCACATAATAGCTATCCAGACTACCTTTCTTATTGTCCAGCTCAAATTGACTGCTTTCAAGTCTGACAACTCTATACATTTTCCAAATCAAGACCTTCAGCAGCTCTCCACCTGTTCTCCACCTGTTGTAGCTATTCGTCAGGACTGCTTGGGCAAAGTTTCTGTACATGTTCCTTCACAGTAGGCATCACAGAATGACAGCTGTCATCTTAGTAGCTTGTACCATCCGGCTATATGTTTAAATAAATAGCAGTGTGAGGGTGATTCCTGCTCGTAATTTTCTTTAGCAATGTCTAATGGACCTTTGGGATGTTTTGTATGTAACAACTCAAAACGTTAAAGGCATACCTCCCAGCATCTCAAACGGACAAAGAGGAACCCTTTAATTATAAGAGTATAAGTGGGGTTGTAGTCATAGCGGGGCTGTTCTCAGACATGTTAGATGACTTACTAATAGCAACTAAAATGTAATGTTGCACTAGAACAATGTATCATATTTACACAGACTGATTTCAAAAGTAATTTGGGCTCAAAAGAGGGTCTGTCCCTCCTAAATAGGCACGATTGGAAGGTTTGAAAAGGTCAGTGGAAGTTTGTGGCACCTTTCTTCTGTAGAACATCAGATAGGGAAATAAATCATGAGAATTCTTAGCATCTTTGTCAGCTACTGTTCTTAGCATACTGTATATATTATATATAACGTCATGCTAAGTGTATTTGTTTTACTAACATATATTTATATATATAAATATAAAAATACAATTAAAGTAAAATTACACACATATATATAATATATATAATAATTATATATATTGTATATATATATATTATAAAAAAGTATTAAAAATAAATAAAAGTTTTTAAAAATAATAAAAACATTAAAAAATATATATATATAATATAGTAATTTTATTCTAACTATATTTTGATATAAATATATTTATATATTTATATCAAAATACACTTAGAATTAAATTTGATATATATATATATATATATATATATATATATATATATGTATATATGTATATATAAATAAATAAAAATAATACGAAATTTACATATGTCCATATACATAATTACATAAATAATTTAATAAATATACACGTAGACTTCAACTATATAAATATGTATATATATATTTAAATTCTACGTGCATATTCATGTAATATTTTGACATAATTAAGTAATTTTATTGAATGCAATTTGGGGGACCTGCCTGACAACCCAGGCCGAAAGTCCAGAGAATTTAATTTGCTAGCACTATATTTAACCCTGTAACTTTCCAAGACACCCTAAAACCTGTACATGGGCGGTACTGTTTTACTTGGTAGACTTCGCTGAACACAAATATTAGTGTTTCAAAACAGTAAAACATTTTACAGCGATGATATTGTCAGTGAAAGTGATGTTTTTAAATTTTTCACACAGAAACTGCACTTTCACTGATGATATCATTGTTGTGATACATTTTACTGTTTTGAAACACTAATATTTGTGTTCAGCGAAGTCTCCTGAGTATAACAGTACCACCCATGTACAGGTTTTATAGTGTTTTTGAAAGTTACATAGTCAAATATGGGGCTTGATTTGTAATTTTTTTCACATTGAAATTTTCCAAATTTGTTATGCTGCCTTTGAGAGCGTATGGTAGCCCAGGAATAAGAATCACCCCCATGATGGCATACCATTTGCAAAAGAAGACAAGCCAAGGTATTGGAAATGGGGTATGGTCAGTCTTTTTTTTAGTAGCCACTGTAACATATTCATCCTCACCCTGCGGTCAGCGGCCGTGCATCTGCATGACTAACACTTGCGGCATGTTAATGGATGCCGGCTGCTGCGGATCCACGGCTAATTATACCCCCACGTCCGCTCACGTGATTGACGACGTTGGTGTGCACATTTTGGGGTCAAAGAGCGATCTCGGCCAATCGGAAAGGTAAAGCAGGTATTTAAACCTAAAATTACCTTTCCTCATTGCCCTGTCGTGATTTCCCTAGTGGTTGTCCGAGAGCGCGTTCCTGATTCAAGTTTATTCTGGTTTTTGACTTTGGCTTTGATTTTGACTTCCCTGTATTTGGGTATCCCTGACCTCTGGCTTTCCTTTATCATTGTGTCCCTTTCTGTGTCCCCTGACCTCGGCTATTATCCTTACTATTCTTTGGTACATTAGTCCGGCCATTACCTATTAGTCATCTGTGTGACACAATACTATGTGCTGGATCATATAGTAATCCTGACAGCCACTTAGTCACAAACACTGGCCAAAGTTAGCGTTCATAATAGTTTTTTGCATTTTTAACACACAAACAAATATAAATGCTAATTTTGCCCAGTGTTTGTGACTAAGTGGTTCCTAAAAAAGACTGGACATACCCCATATTGAATACCCTCGGTTGTCTACTTTAAAAAAATATGTGCATGTGAGATGTGATTCAGAGGTTTATGACAGATAACAGTGTTACAATGTCACTATTGATAAATTTAAAAAATATATATTTTGAAACAGCAATGTCCTACTTGTACTTATAGCCCTATAGCTTGCAAAAAAAGCTAAGTACATGTTAACATTGGGTATTTCTAAACTCAGGACAAAATTTAGAAACTATATATGGGTGTTTTTTGGCGGTTGTAGATGCGTAACAGATTTTGGGGGTCAAAGGTAGAAAAAGTGGTGTTTTGAAAACTTTTTTCATCATATTTTATAATTGTTTTTATGGTAAATTATATGATATGATGAAAGACCATTTAGTGGCGAGAAAAACGGTATATAATATGTGTGGGTACAGTAAATGAGTAAGAGGAAAATTACAGCTAAAGAGAAACACAGCAGAAATTTAAAAACAGCCCTGGTCCTTAACGGTAAAAAACATAGAAACGTAGAAAACTAGAATGTGATGGCAGATAAGAACCATTCGGCCCATCTAGTCTGCCCAATTTTTTTAAATACTTTTAAATAGTCCCTGGCCTTATCTTAAGTCTAGGATAGCCTTATGCCTATCCCACACATGCTTAAACTCCCTCACTGTGTTAACCTCTACCCAGGGACATATTAGCCGCGAGGCAAACAAGGCGTTTGCCTTGGGCGGCAATTTCCAGGGGGCGGCAAAAAACGCTGCCCCCAAATGCCTGGGCAAATGCCTGGGCAAATGCCTTGTTAGCCTGGTGGCTAACAGTCCAGGCAGGCGGTTGTCCGGCAAAAAATCCGGTCGCGCGGCGCTGCCGAGGGAGCACTTTCCCCTGAGCTCTGCTGCTCAGCTCTCTCGCACGCCGCAGAGTGATGCCGGGAGCCGGAATATGATATCATATAATCAGTGCTTCCTCGCCAGCGCCACCCTACCGGATTTTTAGCCGGACAACCGCCTGCATGCCTCCCTTCCTGTGAAAAGCCTCACTGGACCCCAGGTAAAAAATCCACTCAGCACTCCCAAAGGTAGTATTTAAACTAAAAAAATAATAATAAAAGTAATCGGTTAATGTTTGCGGAGGGGAGGGGAGGGGAGTCAGTGTGTGTATGTATGTCTGTCAGTGTGTATGTAAGTGATTGTGTATGTATGTCTGTAAGTGTGTATGTGAGTGATTGTGTATGTATGTCTGTCGGTGTGTATGTGAGTGATTGTGTGTGTCTGGCTGTCAGTATGTATGTGTGTGTCTGTGAGTGTGTATGTGTCGGTCAGTGAGTGCGTGCGTCTGTCAGTGTGTGTTCAAGTAATAATGTGTGTGTATGTCATTGTTTGTCAGTGTATATGAGAATGTGTGTCTGTCAATGAGTGCATGCGTCTGTCAGTGAGTGAGCGTCTGTCAAAGTGCGGCCTTGACAGGAAGGGGTGGGGAAAATTTAAATTGGGGGGGGGGGGGGGGGGTAGGGGAGCATGAGCACCATCCTGCCTAGGGCAGCCCAAATCCTAAATACACCACTGCCTCTACCACTTCAGCTGGAAGGGTATTTCATGTGTCCACTACCCTCTCTGTAAAGTAATACTTCCTGAAATTATTTTTAAACCATTAACCCTCTAATTTAAGACTATGTCCTCTTGTTGTGGTAGTTTTTCTTCTTTTAAATATAGTCTCCTCCTTTACTGTATTGATTCCCTTTATGTATTTAATGTAAGAAAATTGAAAAACGGTCTGTTCACTAAGGGATTGAATTCAATAAGCTTTCATAATTCTTTCAGAACATTAGACAAAACATTGGTACTCTGATCTGTTAAATTCTCTTCTGGCATTCCCAATTTGATAAACTAGTCTTTGCTAGCATTTTAGCTGACATGGTATTATAATGCCTAGTTTGTTTATGTTTGTTTATGCCTAGTTTGTTTATGTTTGTGGTGGGGTGTATTTATTTAGCTTTAGAATCTGTAAATTACAGTGAATTTGTGTGAAATTTGTCTATATTTTAGCTACGTTGGTATGTGTGTTTGGAATTAATATAGCTCAATAATTTTCACCGTCTGACACCGGTCCAAGGCTCCCCGTCCAGTGCAAAAGCAGTGCCGGCCAGAGGTGGTAGGAGTTGTATCTCTTGCTGGTTTCAAGATTCTGTGGAGGAGGTCCTGTAATCTGTGTCTGGGCGCCATTAAGCACAGGCACCCCCCCTCCCCCCAGCCATCACCATTTGGACCTTGTCAAAGTCACTCAGATATTTCTGCTTACCCATGAAGTTCAAGAACTGACTGTTCACTTGCTGCCTAATATATCCCACCCCTTGATAGGTGCCATGTAATAGTTATCCTGCATACATTATACCTTCTATAGCAGGGGTGGGGAACCTTTGGCCCTCCAGATGTTCTGCACTACATTTTACATAATGCTCTTAAAGCCATAATGCTGGCAAAGCATCAGGGGAGATGTAGTCTACAACATCTGGAGGGCTGAAGGTTTCTCCACCCCTGTTCTATAGTGTCAGGGGGTTAAAGTACTAACAGGGCCGGTGCTAGGATTTTTAGTTACACAGGCGAAGATGCATTTTGGCGCCCCCAACCCTCATTAAAAAAAAAAAAAAATGCATCTTCACCTGTGTGTCTTTCCTCCCAAGCCACAGGCACACAGGCATCATTTTTCAGTCACACAGTCAAAGTCATACAGGTACACTGTCATACAAAGACAGCAATAATCATACAGAGACATACAGACACATATAGTCAGAGACATACAAGCAGAGACATACATGCATACAGAGACATGCAGGCATACCGTCATACAGACACATACATACAGACAGGCATACAGAAACATACATACAAAGACATTCAGGCACATACATACAGACATACAGGCATAAAGAAACATACATACAGAGACATACAGGCATGCAGACACATACATACATACATACATACATACAGGCACACAAAGACATACACACATACAGATACATGCATGCATACAGAGACATAACGTCATACAGACACATTCATATAGACAGGCATACAGACACATACATACATACAGAGGCATACCGTCATACAGACACATACATACATACAGAGGCATACCGTCATACAGACACATACATACATACAGAAACATGCATACAAAGACATACAGGCATACAGAGACACACAGACACACACATACGTACATACAGAGACATAAAGGCATACAGTTACATACATGCATACAGAGACATATATACAGACATTCAGAGACAAACATACATCCAGTTACATACATGCATACAGAGGCATACAGAAACATACGTACAAGACATACAGGCATACAGACACATACATACATACAGAGGCATACCATCATACAGATACATACATACATACAGACAGGCATACAGAAAAATACATACTCACTCACACACACACACACACACGCACACAAACTCACAGACACATACTCGAACACACACACACACATACTCACATGCGCACACACACACTGACATACTCACACACACCGACAGACACACTCACTCACACACAAACTCATAGACACACTTACACACACACTGACAGACACACATACTGACAGACACACACACTCACTCACACACACACTGACAAACACACAAAAACTCACAGACACACATACACACTGACATACACACTCACACACACAGAAACTCATAGACACACTTACACACACACTGACAGACACACACACACTGACAGACACACACACACTCACTCACACACATACACACTGACATACACACTCACACACAAACTCATAGACACACTTACACACACACTGACAGACACTCACACTCACATGCACACACACAGTAATTAATAAAGTAATTAATAATAAATTACATTTAAATGTCCCACCCAGCCTCCCTACCTGGAGTGCTGGCGTGGGTCTCTCATTGGTGGTCCAGTGAGGCTGCTGCGCGGCGTGCGGCTGAAGTTGATTAGGAGGCGGCGAGGGAGCTCTCTGATCTCTCTGACCGGCTCCCTCGCAGGCTGTTTTCTGATGCCGCGGGAGCCGGAATATGACGTCATATTCCGGCTCCCGCGGCATCAGAAAACAGCCTGCGAGGGAGCCGGTCAGAGAGATCAGAGAGCTTCCTCGCCGCCTCCTAATCAACTTCAGCCGCACGCCGCGCAGCAGCTCCGGGGATCCAGGAGGTGACCAGGCAGGAGGGAGCACTTCCCTCCTGCCGGTCACTGGAATTTTGCGCCCCCAGAGCCGGTGCGCCCTAAGGCGGCCGCCTGTGCCGCCTTATGGACGCGCCGGCCCTGAGTACTAACATAAACATGAGACCTGTGAACTTAATATCCCACTGCCTATGATATATCCATGGCAAATTAATAACTACCAGCATTATTTAAAGGGACACTATAGTCACCAGAAGAACTACAGCTTAATGAATGTGTTCTGGTGAGTAGAATCATTACCTTCAGGCTTTTTCAGAGAAAATGCAGTGTTTACATTACAGCCTAGTGATAACTTCAATGGCCACTCCTCAGATGGCTGTTAGAGATCCTTCCTGGGACATGGCTGCCTAAAATGCATCCAAACATTCAGTGTCTCCTCCCTCTGCATGCAGACACCATGGGCGTAGGAACCGGGGGGGATGGGGGGGACGCATCCCCCCCAGCAAATCATGCGGGGGGGACAGGTATGGGGAAATCCCCCCCAGCTCCGCCGCCCCCCCCCTGATGCTGCAGCCGCCCGAGCGCTCTGCAGAGAGCCTCAGGCGGCTGCAGCTTTGCCCGGGCTGGTGCGTCCATGAGAGCGCACCGCCCGGGCGCAGCATGAAGAGAGGAGCTGACAGGAGGGAAGCGCTCAGCGCTCCCTCCTGTCACTCCTTCACTGTAGCGTAGCCGAGCGCTGTATAGTCCGCCGGTACAGGGAGCATCTGTCTCCTGTACCCGGCCGGACTAACAGGAAGTGCACACTGAGTGTGCACTTCCTGTTAGTCCGCCGGGTACAGGAAACAAAAGCTACCTGTACCGGCGGACTATACAGCGCTCGGCCACGCTACATCATAGGTAGGGGAGGGAGGGAGAGAAAGAAACAGGAAGGGGGGAAGAGGGAGGGGGGGGAATAAAGAAACAGGGAGGGAGGGAGGAAGGGGAAATAAAGAAACAGGGAGGGGAGGGGGGGGGGAATAAAGAAACAGGGAGGGGGGGGGAATAAAGAAACAGGGAGGGGGGGGAATAAAGAAACAGGGAGGGAGGGGGGAGGGGGGAATAAAGAAACAGGGAGGGAGGGGAAATAAAGAAACAGGGAGGGAGGGAGGAAGGGGAAATAAAGAAACAGGGGGGGGAAGGGGGGGGAATAAAGAAACAGGGAGGGAGGGGAAATAAAGAAACAGGGAGGGAGGGTGGGGAAATAAAGAAACAGGGAGGGGGGGGGAAAGAAGCAGGGAGGGGGGAGAAAGAAGCAGGGAGGGGGGGAAAGAAGCAGGGAGGGGGGAAAGAAGCAGGGAGGGGGGGGGAGAAAGAAGCAGGGGGGGGAGAAAGAAGCAGGGAGGGGGGGAGAAAGAAGCAGGGAGGGGGGGAGAAAGAAGCAGGGAGGGGGGGAGAAAGAAGCAGGGAGGGGGGGGAGAAAGAAGCAGGGGGGGGGAGAAAGAAGCAGGGAGGGGGGGGAGAAAGAAGCAGGGGGGGGAGAAAGAAGCAGGGAGGGGGGGAGAAAGAAGCAGGGAGGGGGGGAGAAAGAAGCAGGGAGGGAGGGGGGGAGAAAGAAGCAGGGAGGGGGGGAGAAAGAAGCAGGGAGGGGGGGGAGAAAGAAGCAGGGAGGGGGGGGAGAAAGAAGCAGGGAGGGAGGGGGGGAGAAAGAAGCAGGGAGGGAGGGGGGGGAGAAAGAAGCAGGGAGGGAGGGGGGGAGAAAGAAGCAGGGAGGGAGGGGGGGAGAAAGAAGCAGGGAGGGAGGGGGGGAGAAAGAAGCAGGGAGGGAGGGGGGGAGAAGGAAGCAGGGAGGGAGGGGGGGGAGAAGGAAGCAGGGAGGGAGGGGGGAGAAGGAAGCAGGGAGGGAGGGGGGGAGAAGGAAGCAGGGAGGGAGGGGGGGGAGAAGGAAGCAGGGAGGGAGGGGGGGGAGAAGGAAGCAGGGAGGGAGGGGGGGAGAAGGAAGCAGGGAGGGAGGGGGGGAGAAAGAAGCAGGGAGGGAGGGGGGGGGAGAAAGAAGCAGGGAGGGAGGGGGGGAGAAAGAAGCAGGGAGGGAGGGGGGGAGAAAGAAGCAGGGAGGGAGGGGGGGAGAAAGAAGCAGGGAGGGGGGGAGAAAGAGTGACAAGGGAGGGAGAGAGATTGACATCCACCACACACACACACACACACAATCACACAATCATACCACCCTTACACACACAGAAACACACAATTCATCCTTACACACACTCAATGCACCCCGTGCACACACACACACACACTCACACAATCATGCAACCTTACACACTCAATGCACCCCGTACATACACTCAATGCACCCCTTACAGACGCACACACTGCATCCCGTACATACACAGAATCACACCTTGCAGCCCTTACACATACAAACACAGATTCACACAATGCATTCCTTACACACATATCAGGACATCCCCTACACACTCCACCCCCTGTGAACAAACTCATTGGTGGAACATGAAGGTGGACCCTGGGATCCAGACCTTGAGCTGTGTAAAGGACCCCCAAAAAATGGAGCTGCTTCCCGTTCTCACAGAACATTGATTTTTGTGACCACAGTTACAAACAGCCTCCAGAGAGCCTGTTCTACACCAGACCAGTGGAGCCAGACTGCAGCTAGAGCCCATCATCATCCTCATCTGGTTGTAAGTAGGCAATCTAGCATATTATTCGTTGCACTAATCTCTAATTTACCTCACATTAAAGAAACACTATAGTCCCCAGAAGCACTGCAGCTTAGTGTAGTGGTTCTGGTGTCTATAGCCTGTCCCTGCAGGCCTTTTAATGTAGGCACTCCAGCACTGGCGTTAGTTAACATGGCAGAAAAATAATTGGAAAGGGTTAGAGGGGCTACTAATAAGGATAGGGGAGAGGGGTAGGTAGAAAAATAATTGGAAGGGTTTAGGGGGGCTACTAATATGGATGGGAGGAGGGGGTAGGTAGAAAAATTATTGGAAGGGGTTAGGGGAGTACTAATATGAATGGAAGAGGTAGAGTGGGTTCTAATATGCATGGAAGGGGTTAGGGGGGTACTAATATGCATGGAAGGGGTAGGGAGTTAATGTGCGTGGAAGGGGTAGGTGGAGTTCTTTTGTGCATGGAAGGGGTAGGGGTGGTTCTAATATTCATGGGAAGGGTAGGGGTGGTTCTAATCAGGAGGATCCCGGCGCTGTATCCGGGTAAGTAAAACCCCTTCCCTGTGGTGACCCTTTAATGTTGTTATTATTTAATCATTTATATAGCGACTGCAAATTCCGTAGCGCTGTACAATGGGATAAACAACTCCTAGTTTACGGAATAAGAATATACCCGGCGAGTAAAAATGCTATCCCCCCCAGATTTTTTTGGGTTCCTACGCCCATGGCAGACACTGAACTTTCCTCAGAGATTCATTGATTCAATTCATCTCTATGAGGAGATGCTGATTGGCCAGTGCTGTGTTTGCTGGCTCTGCCCCTGATCTGCCTCTTTGTCAGTCTCAGCCAGTCCTATGGGAAGCATTGTGATTGGATCAGGCTACAACATCTGATGATGTCAACAGACTGCTTGTTTTTTTTTTAGGCAAACAGCATTCAGAGTTACAGCTTCAGGCTTGAATACAAAAGAAAAAAGAGGGATGGAACAGTGCTATCCAATCTGATCACAACTGGGAGGGGGAGGTTGCACGCCTGAATGGAAGGGTAACCCTCAAAACCCTTCAAAGGACTGGAAAAACAGAAAACAACAAGTACAGGGTGCGCCAAGAACAAAGTGAATAAATAAAATAAATAATAGAAAAAAATACCTGGGAAACAGGCAAATTAAAGTCTCTAATTCACAGGTATATTCTTCAGAAATTCTCAAGACGTCTTGGGTCAAATCCTCATCAGCATATATGAAAGAAAAAAACACACAGAGGGGACCAATGGTGCAGTAACTTAAAGGAGTATGGCCACAGACAACACTGAGGTTAAGAAATGCCAACTCACATTTATGGGAGCTATAACCAGCTCGAGTTAAAACAGCATACAGTGGTATTTAAACTCCCCACATGATTATAGAAACAACTACACTATTAATATAAAAGACCACAGTCCAATCTGTCCTAGACCACCCATTTTTAGTCAACAGGAGCTTTTTATCACACGAAATTAAAATAAAATGGGAAATCGCAACTTTTAAAAAAAGATATTGATGAAGGAATTACCCCCAGAGGTTTAAGATTGTTTAAACTTCCCTCTTCAGACCAAGAAGATGAGGAATTTATGAATGAGTGGTACAGCAAGCTATAAACTTGTACTTTTGGCCTGATGGATACATTAAAGGACCACTCTAGGCACCCAGACCACTTCAGCTTAATGAAGTGGTCTGGGTGCCAGGTCCAGCTAGGGTTAACTAATTGTTTTATAAACATAGCAGTTTCAGAGAAACTGCTATGTTTATCAATTAGTTAAGCCTTCCCCTAGTTCCTCTAGTGGCTGTCTCACTGACAGCCGCTAGAGGCGCTTGCGTGATTCTCACTGTGAAAATCACAGTGAGAGCATGCAAGCGTCCATAGGAAAGCATTATGAATGCTTTCCTATGTGACCGGCTGAATGCGCGCGCAGCTCTTGCCGCGCGTGCGCATTCAGCCGACGGGGAGGAATGGAGGCGGAGAGGAGGAGGAGAGCTCCCCACCCAGCGCTGGAAAAAGGTAAGTTTTACCCCTTTTCCCCTTTCCAGAGCCGGGCGGGAGGGGGTCCCTGAGGGTGGGGGCACCCTCAGGGCACTCTAGTGCCAGGAAAACGAGTATGCTCTCCTGGCACTAGAGTGGTCCTTTAATTATAAAAAAAAGCAAAAAATTATCCATCTTAGATAAAGAAATTAATGACCTTAAAGAACAACTTGCACCATTCATAGACTCACCAGTGTTCAAACAAAATTCGATCCTTATCCAAAATAATATCGAAAAAATCGAAATGGACACAAAACATATAAAGGTAAAAAAATATGTTGAAGACAAACATGACTACGCAAATAATCAAATCAGGACATACCACCAAAATAAGAAATACAATTCAACTCTACCAGATCACAACAATAAAAGTCCTCCACCATACTATCAATCTAAACACTTCACTCACTCTCAAAGATTCGATCCCTCACACCACACAAAAGAATCAAAATATACATCATATCATCCCCAGATGTTTCACACTCACAATAACTTTGACTATGGTCAGACAGAGAAAATCCATAAATCACTTCCATCAAGTAGATATCTCAGACCTTCTCACTATGCCCACACCAGAAAATTCACTAACTCACCCAATTATCATCACCACAATAAACGTTATTATCACAATTACCCCACATCTTACAAAAATGACACACACACCAACTATAAAACATATAAAGATTTTTCCCCAAGACCACAAAGGTCAAGATATTCACACAAATATTATGACCGCACAGATCAACCGAGATCTCCTATTTCTTATACTCATCCAAATAGGTACAAACTTCTATCTATGGACTCAGAGGGAGACATAGAAGAATTTTTTCTAGAAATCAGAACAAACACCAACCCTCACCCACCAACCAAGAGCAAGAAAAAGGAGCCTAACATTAGAGGAGGGAGAGGTGGAAGAAGACAACAAAAGAGAAAGGCTAGCAGATTAAAAAACACTAAAACTGAAAAAGAACTTGGTATTTTTAATTTATCCCAAAAGACACTCACATCTACTCAAATAGCTGTGTTAAGTAAGGGATTAAAATTTACACCAACTAACTCGTTCAAACCATTCCAAGCATTTCTGGACATTAACAAATTTGAAAAGCCACTTTAAAGAGATTTTTTAATGAAAAATAAATCACACCCTCCCAGAAGACCCAACAAACTACACCCGCACATTCTGTTTTAACCACAAATCCAAAAATGATTAACACAAATCTTAAATCACAATCAAAATTGTATCCGTCTAATTTTAAATCCGGTCCACTAGAAGTATTTCAAAAGCTTGTTTTAAAAGATTTTAATATTAAGAATAACAAATCAGAAAAAAAGAGCTACAGGCAGATGAGGACATTGTTATAAAACCAGCAGATAAGGGAGGTGGTTTGGTGATTCTTTCTAAACAAATGTATTTAGATGAAGCTCTGAGACAATTAAATGGCACTAACATATATGAAAAATTGTCTTTGGATCCTAGTTCCCAAATCCAAATGGTTTTAAATAATTACTTACTAAAAGGAAGTAATCTCAATATCCTTAATAAACAAGAGTACAACTATTTAAATAAATTATATCCAAAAATGTCAGTAATTTATTTTTTACCTAAAATACACAAAAATGAATCCTGCCCTCCTGGTTGCCCAGTCATCTCAGGTATAAACTCTATTTTATCAAATCTGTCAGAGTATATTGATATTTTACTTCAACCATTTGTAAAAGAAAATAAATCTTACCTAAAGGATTCCATGTCCCTTCTCCTATTCTTAAATGATTTTATCTGGCATCCAAATTATATTCTGGTGACTTGTGATGTACAGTCGCTCTATACTATTATACCACATCAAAATGGATGTGAAGCAGTCACCAGAATATTAAGAGAAGAGAATAAGATTTCAGAATCCCAAATTAATTTGATTATAGAGGGTATTATGATTATTTTAACTAATAATTTCTTCTGGTTTTTAGATTCTTTTTACGTTCAGAAAAGAGGTACGGCAATGGGGACTAGGTTTGCTGCCAGCTATGCTAACTTATTTTTGGCTGACTGGGAAGCAGACGCTGTACGGGGCGATCATAGCTGGCGGCCAAACCTGGTCTCCTATTTTCGGTATATCGATGATTTTATCTGGAATGGGCCAGAAAGTTCTCTTATCTTGTTTTTAGAACATTTAAATCATAATGATAGGGGAATTATTCTAACTACTGAATTTAGCAGAGAGGAAATCAATTTTTTAGATCTTAATATTTTTTTCAAATAAGGCAAGATAAACACCAAAACCTTTTTTAAGAAGGTGTGTACAGGGGGCGGGGCCTGAGCAGCATGGCGGCTGGACGTGCTTCGTGAGAGCTCCGAGCTCAATCCTCTTTCTAGCCGACATAATTGCACTCCAGCCAGCCAGGAACCGTAAAACCGACTGAAGCCTGATCGTACTCTCCTCAGGACCCCACCGAGGTGCCCCGGGTCTGCAGCCTACGGGTGCACAGAGCGTCCGTCGAAGATATAGGGAGTGAGGCCTAGCAGTATCGCCGGACGGGTGAGGCGGCCGATCCCCCGCTCTGCGCGACCTAGTGCCCTCCCAAGCCTGAATGGAGCCCTGTTCCCCCCCCCAGGACCGGCGGGGGTTATCCCGGTCCACCCTAGCCTGCACCGGTGACCAAGCGACTCAGCAACAAGCTCTCGCCTACACTTTCACCTCACGTGACGAATCGGGCTCGATGCGAGACGGGCCTCGCACACAGGCCATACCACAAATGGCGCCCACACAGACAGACTCTAACGAGGACCCGACTGAGCGCTCCCTCCGACGGATAGATGAGGCCTTCCAGCGCTTTTGGGAAAGACTAGAGCAGCGCATGGCACTGCAACTGCCAGAGTACGTGCGGGAGAAGAGGGAGGCCAAGAAGAAGGGGCCGAGCGAGCCCCGTTCGGGCAGATTCCGTCCTGGAGCACACGCCACCCAGGCTCTCTGTCCACCTGGGCCGAAGGCCAAATGGGGTATACCCCCACAGCATCGCCCACGACGCCGGAGGGCCACGCGCCGCAGGCGGCGTTTCACCACCGGAGCCCTCCGTAGCGCCCATAAAGGGGAAGACCCGGCTGCACTGCATACCCGAGTCTGTGGTACACGGATGCGGTCCTTCCAAGTGGCCTGGGGCTGGAGCGGGGTCCGCCATGGCACACGTAGCACCGCCTTCGTCAGCAGAGCCGCAGAGGCCTCTGAGCTCCCCTCTGACCAGAGCATAAAGCCACCACTATCCTTACGCCTGAACAACCTACAGGAAGACCAAGCGACTGCTTCACAACTGCCAACCACGGGAATCGGGTGATGTTGAAACTACCCCTACACCCTGGTGTCAGCTCGGTAGGCGACAGCGAGCACATACCCGCACCACATAGAACACTTGAGTAAAAACCTGCCTCCAGTTCCTATTGACATATAATCCCCGGCTTCCGAACATCAAAGTGGAGTGCCAGATTTACGCTGCACATGGGACTGTTCAACCTACCAGCTGTACATCTACGGCGGCCTAACACAGAGGGGCATCGGCTGTGTAGCCCACTGGGACTTTAAGTATCCTGGCAGGAATTACGGCACCCGAGCCCCGACACTGCCCTACTCACCTTTCATGAGTCACGATGGACGCACTCCAGCCCTATCTGCAACCCTCCAGGTCTGCTACCTGCAAGAACCAACACGGCGCCCTTACATCTGACCGATATATACATGTTGTCTCTCCTGCTCTTATCACGCTAATGTTTATTTGGTTAAGTACATAATCTTAAACTCGCAGAAACTACCGCTATTACACTAAGCTGAACATGCCTTCATTTACTAAATAGCGACAGCGCAAATTTCGAGGGGAGGTCCACAGTTACTACTGTGTGCGCAGCATGCTGGAGACTCCCCATTTTATGGTGCGGTCATATTAGCTCAGCCTTGTACAGTTCGTAATTTTTGACCATATAGGTCCTGCAGTTTGATGTTCCTGGGCCTGTACCCAGAGGCATACTGGTGCTACCACATGCATGCCTTCATGTTTAGCTAGCCGGCCCACACACACAGCCACTAATAAACAGCACCTCTTAGCCTGATGTCAATAGCCCACATAGCCACATGAAAAGCCCCCAGATTCTATACAGTAGCGCTAATAAGCAAAGCTAGCGCGTTTTGGCTAAACAGTCAGTCCACAGCACACGTACGCCATTTCTAGCCCGGGCAACCGCACTAGCCTGTTCATGTTCTAGCATGTTATCACCAATTTTGCAAGCAATTAATCATTTATTGTGTAAGCGTGTTCCTACTATCTTAGTTCAATTTGCGCGACAAGGAAACACTGAACCTGCGCATCTATTCTGTACAAAGTTTGCGCACTTAATCCCTCGCAACTAGTTAATGTTAAGCGAATTCAATTGCGTATAGACTAAACCTGTTTACAAATGCGACTTTAAATCATTATATATAAAAAAGAGGTATTAATGCTAAGGGAATGTTAGATGCCATTGTTATTGAACCCTATACTGTATTCGAATTGCAAACTTCCTCTCTCTATTCTGTACCCCATCTAATATGCCTCAATAAAATACAGATTGACAAAAAAAAAAAAAAGAAGGTGTGTACAAATACTGAGATTGACCAAAAAAGCTGTCATCAGTGGCGTACATACCGGGGTCGCAGGGGTCGCGGCTGCGACCGGGCCCGGCCCACCAGGGGGCCCGGCCGCCCTGCGGCCCAGGTATGTAGGTCACTGGGCCAGCCTCTTCTCCTGGGGGGCCCAGGAGCCGCCCACCTCAGGGCCCCCCGAGGCTGGCCCTGCAGTCACCCGGCTGGCCGGTCCTGGGGGCGCGCGGGGGAGCACTTTCTCCTGGGTGCTTCCTCTTCAGCTCCCTCGCGCACCGCACTGATACCGGAGCCGGAAGATGACGTCATCTTCCGGCTCTGGTATCATTGCGGTGCGCGAGGGAGCTGAAGAGGAAGCACTCAGGAGACAGTGCTCCCTCGCACGCCCGCCAGCCGGGTGACTGCCGGGTGACACCACTGGACCCCAGGGAATCCCCTCAGCTCTCCCACAGGTAAGGAGGCTGGGGGGATTTAAAAAAAAAATGTGTTTGTGTGTGTGAGTGTATGTTAGTGTGTGTGAGCGTATGTTAGTGTGTGTGAGTGTGTGTTAGAGTGTGTGTGAGTGTGTGTTAGTGAGTGTGTGTGAGTGTGTGTTAGTGTGTATGTCTGTTACTGAGTATGTTTGTGTGCATCTGTTAGTGAGTGTGTATGTATGTCTGTCACTGAGTGTGTGTCTGTCAGTAAATGTGTGCGTCTGTTCATGAGAGTGTGTGTGTGTGTCTTAAGCACTTACCTTTCTCCAGCGCCGGACTCCCTTGGCGCTGGGAATCTCTCCGCCCGATCCGCCTCTCAGCTCCGAATGCGCATGCGTGGCAAGAGCCACGCGCGCATTCAAACCGCCCATAGGAAAGCATTACTCAATGCTTTCCTATGGACGTTCAGCGTCTTCTCACTGTGATTTTCACAGTGAGAATCGCAGAAAATCCTCTAGCGGCTGTCAATGAGACAGCCACTAGAGACTGGATCACCCTCAGTGAAACATAGCAGTTTCTCTGAAACTGCTATGTTTTCAGCTGCAGGGTTAAAACTGGCGTACATACCGCGGTCACACAGGTCGCAGCCCTGCAACCTGGTGCCGCGGCCATGTGTTGCGGCCCCAGCCCGTGCAGAGTAAGCGCGATCAGTTTTCGCACCGGGGACGCATGGGTTGTGTGTACGCCACTGGCTGTCATTATACCCCGTGGCTTGAAAGAGCTCCAAAAAGCCCGTTTTTAAGACTAAAAAGAAATAGCGCTATACCAGAAGATTTTAATACACAAACCACCATTTTAAAAAATAAGTTTTTAGAAAAAAATTACCCGGAAAATAAATTAAACTCTATAATTACGAAAGTAGAGCTCAATGATAGAAATAGTATCCTTAAATATAAAGAAAAAAGTAAAAATAAGACTGTTACATCAATCCCAATTATATTTGAGTATAATAATAAAAATAGAGACATCAAAAAAATTATTCAAAAATATTGGCACATTCTACTTCAAGATAATGTCTTGAAGGATATCATCCCCACAAAACCAAATATTATCTTTAGAGGTACCCCTAATTTTAAAAGCCTTCTCACTAAAAACTACACAAAAAATAAGACAATTAAATCCTCTACCTTATCCAATGCTAAAGGCTTTTTTAAATGTAGAAAATGTATCATATGTTGAACTACAAAAGATTTGGTTCCAAATAAAACCACTCATTTTAAATCCAATATCACCAATAAAACATATAATAAAAAACATTTTATCGCATGCAACACAAAAAATGTAGTCTACCTATTGGAGTGCCCTTGTGGCCTCCAAAACCTAGGCATGACATCCAGATGTTTAAAAATTAGGATATCCGAACATTGCAGAAATATCATGAATGGTTATGAAAATCATACGGTTTCCAAACATTTTCTGACACATCACCAAAAAAAATCCTTGCGATCTAAAATTTACAGCCGTTCAAACATGCACAACCCCATGGAGAGGAGGAGAAATAAAAAACATATTGGGGGGAAAAACAAAATGGAATGGGTTTTTAACTTGAAAACATTAACACCAGATGGCCTAAATGCGGATTTTGGCCTTTTTAACTTTTTATAATTATCCCCTTTAATCCTTTTTTATTATCATAAAGATCAAATATTAAATAAACAAATTTTATATATGTGTCTTTAATAAGAAATGGGATGTACATGTTTACTCTCTACAAAATTATATATTTTGACTCCATTGTTTATCTTACTGTCAATGATGTTTTAAGAAATAGGGTATATTTGCTCATTTTGTACATAATAATATATTTTTACCCCTATATTTAACCTTATTGTCCTTTTATTTCTGTTTTTACTTTGTCCCTATTTTATTTTTATTATAATATTTGTAAACCCCCTTTTTCCCTTAACATAACCAGTATATTGCTTTTTTTGCCTGGGAGGGATTTGAACTTGCGGCCCTCAGGGGTTGGGCATATTTTACTGGTGGTACATCAGCCAACTGAGCTGTTTTTTCAGCTCAGATTTATGCTTACCGAGTCTACTATGTAACATTGTTTTTATTGTTTTTAGTTTTTCTACTTCCTGTTTATATGTCCTTTGGCCTTTGATACATGTTATGTGACCTCATTTAGGGTCAAAGGTCAAATAAGACACCAATTTCAATTCGATGATTATTTGGACCTTATATAAACCCACATGTGCCAGGCTAACATTAGCCCCCTTGTGGCGAAACATGTTGTTTTTACTCTAAATAAAAGTATATTTTTTCTGACTACCTAATATTTTGGTTAATCTCTTTAATTTTAAATACTTTTATATTCATCCTAATTTTTTTATCTGGCATATACGAACATCTGAAGCTTTTATACCATCCAAAGAATCCATGGTGGGGATTGTTCCACCCAGGCGCTTTACACAGAGAGGTTTGTCCACTCTGTAAATTGTAAGTACATCTCCTATTTAATCCAGCACTTTTTTAATATAGAGAGCACTATGGGCCTTCTCTTGTGTTTTTATTTCATATGACCTGCACTGAAAATATCGTCAGAGGAATATCCTACATGTCTGGAGTTTAAATACCACTGTATGCTGTTTTAACTCGAGCTGGTTATAGCTCCCAGAAATGTGAGTTGGCATTTCTTAACCTCAGTGTTGTCTGTGGCCATACTCCTTTGAGTTACTGCACCATTGGTCCCCTCTGAGTGTTTTTTTCTTTCATATATGCTGATGAGGATTTGACCCAAGACGTCTTGAGAATTTCTGAAGAATATACCTGTGAATTAGAAACTTTAATTTGCCTGTTTCCCAGGTATTTTTTTCTATTATTTATTTTATTTATTCACTTTGCTCTTGGCGCACCCTGTACGTGTTGTTTTCTGTTTTTCAGGCATGAATACAGTAAGATTTTGCTATTTTTATGGAAGAATGAGGGGCCCAGGGAGGGGGGGGGGGGGGGCTAGATGATTTAAACACTATAGGGTCAGGAATACATGTTTGTGTTCCTGACCCTATAGTGATCCTTTAAAATTATATGTGCAACTCCGATACATGTCTCCATAGCAGGTCTGTATAACCAGAACAACAAGGTCACAATATGCCTTTATGCAGCAGTTTTTATATCCTTTGTCTTTCAGCTCTGGAATTGGATAGTTGAATAACTCTTCTTGTTTAAAAAGAACCAATACATTTGCTGCTCAGCTGTACAATGGAAGAGGTAGTACAGAATGAAATCCTTTAATCTTTAAATGTATCTTTTAAAAAGAAGATTGTTTTGATTTGATGCTTTGAATACATACATAACCATCATGAATTTAGTAAAAAAACAAAAAACAAAAAAAAACAGCTGAAACAAATGCAGTAAATAATGCTGGATGATTTAATGTACGATATATGTGATGAAATGACCACAATCCTTAGAAGGGCTATGCACCATATTTATAAAGCCATGTACAATGGAATATATTACCCGGCTGAAACGGAAACCAAGAAATCTCTAATTTAAACAAGATGCTCTTCTGACATTTTACATTATGAGCAGTAGGATCTCATGGTAAATTATAGCTTAATATTCAAATGGGAACCACCGTTTCTACTGGGCAGGATGCATGTAGACCTGCTTTTATAGAGCTTATAGAGAGTGTTTATCCAAAATCTCTTACTGTGTATATTAAAATTGTAAAATAAGTGAATTTAAAAATATATTGTCCATGCACCATACACCTCTGGTTTATAATCATAACACATGCTCACATGCATAAAGAATTTGAAAGGAAAAATGTTAATATGAACTAAACCTACCCTCTGACATGTATTGCTGACAAATGCATCTTTTTGCGTAAATTTTGAAGTAATTTAGGTTAGTACAGTCATAATAACACTACCAACTTCTCATCAATTAAATTACATTTTAAGCAAGCTGATTTCACTCTTTGATTGCAAGAATTTCTTATGTTGGGAGCAGGAAAGACGGGCAAGCGAAAAGATCTGAGTGACTTTGACAATCGCCAAATTGTGATGGTTAGACAATTGAGCTTGAGCAGCTCCAAAATGTCAAGTCTTGTGGTATGAAGTGGTTAGAATCTACTACAAGTGGATGCAAGGATGGACAACAGATGAATCGGCGTCAGGGTCATGGGCACCCAATGATCCTTCATACAAGTGGAGAGCGAAGACTAGCCCATATGGTCCAATCACACAAAAGAGCTACTGTGGCTTAATTTCTGGTCATGATAGAAAGGTGTCAGAACACTCAGTGCATCGCAGTTTGCTGCGTATGGGACTACATAGTTTCAGATCAGTCAGAGTGCCCATGATGACCCCTGTCCACTGCCGAAAGTGCCTTCAGTGGGGACGTGAGGATCAGAAATGGACCATGGAACAAAGAAAGAAAGTTGCTTGGTCTGATGAATAATGTTTTCTTTAAGATCAGGTGGATGGCCGAGTGTGTGTGCATCGTTTACCATGGGAAGAGATGGGAGCAGGATGCACTATAGAAAGAAGGCAGGCCGGCGGAGGCAGTATTATGCTCTGGGCAAGACGTTACTTTGACACATACCAACTACCTAGAGATTATTGCAGACCATGTACACAACTTCATGGCAATGGTGTTCCCTAATGACAGTGGCCAGATCGAGTATCTGTGCGATGTGCTGGAACAACAAATCAGGTCCAACGAGGCCCACCTCGCAACTTGCAGGACTTAAAGGATTTGCTGCTAATGTCTAGCCAGATACCACAGGACAAATTCAGAGGACTAGTTGTTTTGGCAGCACCAGGGCTGATATTAGGAAGGTGGTTTTAATGTTGTGGCTGATCAATGTAAGTGTATAGCAAATGCACCCACATCATGCATATGGCATACTGCAAGGCTGGAGTCTGTGGTATATGCACATCACTTTTAATGAGAGCCACAGGGGGATCAGGATTAGCTGAGGTGTTTGTACAATCCCTGATTACTGTAGAAGTTGCAGATCCTAGGAATTTGCATTAATAATTTAAACCTTATTATGAGAAAAAATATATAAATGGTGCGCAAATATTATTAAAACGCATATACACTCATCAGAAATAAACACATATATAGTGTAATATTAATTGAAATATGTGCCTGCCCAACATACTCCCATTGACCAACTCACAAACAAACACATTTGAGGAAGCCTCAGGAGAATGGGTGAACCTAGTCGTGACGTCAGTCTCCGGGTGCGTGAGAGTGTTTGTCTACATGATGCCGTGCACACACAAGTCTGCATTGTACACATAGAAGCGGGAAAGTAACCAAGAATCACAGAGCAGCTTTGTTACATTATAATTTTTTTACTAGATATTTTGGTTTGAAATAAAGATTGTTGTTACCCGGATTCTGCAGATTCTGTTGTTTATATGGAGGGTTGATACTCACCTGTTTCCTTTGGATTAAACAATCTGCAGGCTGGATCTTCCCGTACTCAGCAGTTTGTGTGGCACATAGCCACACTTTCTTTGTGAGTTGATCTATACGGGAATGTGTTAGGAGGGCACATATTTGAAATTATATTTCAATATGTCTTTTTATTTTTAAGGTTAGCAGAATATGCCTTTTAAAGGGACACTATAGTCACCTGAACAACTTCAGCTTAATTAGGTTGTTCAGGTGAGAACTATAGCTCCCTGCAGCCTTTCTCATGTAAACTCATGTACATTTTTCTGAGAAAATACAGTGTTTACATTGAAAGCTAGGAACACCTCCAGTTGCAGTCACTTAGAATGCCACCAGAGGGACTTCTGAGTTGATGGAGGCATAATATGCCTCCATCCACTCAGATCTGCTGTGCATGAGCATCCTGTGATTCAGTATCTCCTCCCACTGCATGCAGACACTGAACTTTCCTCATAGAGATTCATTGATTCAATGAATCTCCATGAGGAGATGCTGATTGGCCAGGGCTGTGTTTGAATCATGCTGGCTCTGCCCCTGATCTGCCTCTTTGTCAGTCTCAGCCAATCCTATGGGGAAGCACTGTGATTGGATCATGCTATCACATGTCTGCAGCCTGCTTGTTTTTCCTGAGTCTAACAGCATGCAGAGTTACAGCTTCTGGCTTGAATACAGTAAGATTTTTACTATATTTATGGAGGCATGAAGGGCACAGGGTGGCTAGATGGTGGTGTTAACACTATAGGGTCAGGAATACATGTTTGTGTTCCTGGCCCTATAGTGTTCCTTTAATATTGCTCGCTTACCATTTATACTTTTTTTTTCAGGTTGATGTTTGCCTTTAGATGCAAAGCACTGTAGGCTTCTGCTTGTTATTGCAAAATGCATTTAATTTGCATTATTTGTATAAGTAGCCCTTTAGACATTTCAGCACATAGCACTCTATATTTCACTATAAGAAGTAAGGGCACTATAAGTCAGCGCCTATTTCTTCACCTTAATGATTTTTTAGCTGATTTAAACTTCAATTGGTCTTTTTATTTTTCCATCTTTTATTTAGTTATTTATTTTACTTATTGTCTGTGTTTTTTGCAATGTATGTTCTATATAATGAGTTAGAAAATGGAGGTCAACTCTAGTCTGCAGTGTCCCTTTAAGCAAAATATTGTGTGTTTACTTCCACTTATTTCCCAGTTTGCTTTATTAAGCTTGGTGTAGTGGGCATCTAAAGTCAGGTATTGAATATCAACTGTGATTATACATTCCTTAGTCACCCTGAGGGGGTGTACTTTAGATGGCACAGCTGCGGACCTGAGACCTAAGACAAATAGCCCATGTGACAGTGGTGGATAATAAGCATGCTGGTTCTCTAACTGTTTTATTCACTTAAGTCCAAATGGCCCGATCCGATTTCTTCAAAACCACACGACTGCATGCATGGCCACTCGGACAGCAAAATCCAGACATTAACAAAAACTAAAGAGCTTGAGCACTTACTGAATTAAATGCAACAAATATTAAGAAACATATCACTATGAAGTACTGTATACATGCAAATAACAATATATTGCAACACCACCTCCAATCACGGATACAATGCAACCACAGAGTGCTTTGCTTTTAATAATGCTGACTGTGGAAGCCTTGTTTTCTTGAGATTAGAATTACTCTCTTGAGTTTTATTTTATTATTGTTTGGGAAATTTGGAATTTGTTTACTGAATTGGATCTCTCTCTGACAAAGTTTCTTCTAGAACAAGGGGTGGGGGATTCTGATTGGCAACTAGGCATTAAAACATTTTTGAGTGAGCCAGCTCAGTGTGGCTCTGGATCAGGTGAGTGAGGAGATTTGACATTCTTTTATTATCTACACTATAGCATTAGTATTGCACCATATCTATGCTCCATGTTTGAGGTTAAAGTAAGGAAAGATGTGACGAAGGAAGTGAAGGACTCCACCACATTGCATGGAAGAGACATACATTTGTGTTACTATAGATGTGCATATTGCGTGCACTATTATATGTTTTACTTTTTTTCTTCCCTGATTGATTGATTATGAAACTGATATCACAGAATTTGAATCAGGACACTGATGCATCTGGGCATTTGGTGCAGATTCAGGCCAACCAAATTCCGACCATATTTGGCTTTAGTAAATAATTTTTACTAATAAATTGGGGTTAGAATTTGGATATTTTGTACTGGCTATTAATCGTTTTCCACATTCTGCTAGCAGACCTTTATGAAATTCCAATATTATGAACTGGCACCCAAAGCACAGCTATCTCTTCACCAAATCAATGGCAAATTGACAACTCATTGGGCCCCAGGCAACAGGAGATCATGGTGCACCTTTGTGCCGCCAACTTGCAGGCTACACCCAGGTCAACCCCGCCTACATAAACAGACTTCCCAAATGTACATCCTCCTGTAAGAAGTGTATGAACTGTTAATCAGAAGTATGAAAGTCTCAAAAAGAAAATATAATACACACATAATAGTTACACACAGAGTACACGGGCACACACACATTTGCACACAGAGTACACTAACAAACACACATTTACACACAGAGTACACTAACACATACACATTTACACATAGAGGACACTGGCCCACACAATTACACACAGAGTACACTAACACACACACATTTATACACAGAAGACACTGACACACACACACATTTACACACAGAGGACACTGCCACACATTTACATACAGAGTAAACTGACAAACACACTTACACACAAAGGACACACTCACGGATTGACACTAGAGATGTCGCGAACATAAAATTTTCTGTTCGCGAATTTCCGCAAATGTTCGCGAACGGGCGAACCGCCATAGACTTCAATAGGCAGGCAAATTTTAAAACCCACAGGGACTCTTTCTGGCCACAATAGTGATGGAAAGCTTCCGAATGAATCTAAAATGGATGCTGTCCAGGAGGTGGGAGGGTCTGGGAGGGAGGGTCTGCTGCTGATTGGCTGGAATGTGTCTGCTGACTGTGAGGTACAGGGTCAAAGTTTACTCAATGATGATGAATAGGGGGCTGACCGAACATCGCATATGTTCGCCCGCCGTGGCGAACGCGAACAAGCTATGTTCGCCCGGGAACTATTCGCCAGCGAACTATTCGGGACATCTCTAATTGACACACTCACTGATTTGACATCCAGTGACAGAAACACTCACTGACACACTCTCACTTACAAATAGTTTTTTTTAAAAAAATTTTTATTTAAGTCTTCTCAGCCTCTCTACCTTTGGGAGATCTGGAGTAGATCCTTCTCCCTTGGGTCCAATGTGGGGTTGCGTAATCTTCGTGCTCTTCCAGCACTGCTCCTTGTGCGCTGTTTAGCAATGTCATAACCTAGCTCCCAGCATCACCATAGGGCACAGCCAATCCCCTCCTGGGCCAGCCAACTCTTGGTGTATCCCTCTGCCTTACAGTTTATGCTTACAATGGGCAGAGAAATGGGCATTCCCTGATTCTATATGATGTTTGAATTGGAGGGTGGCACTATATTTGGAACAGGAGGCTTTAGGAGCTCCTGGCCAAAGCATATAGCATATTTCAGGGAAAATCTGAACAATAACATCTCAAACCCTAGAAACTTTTGGAAAATCATAAATAACTTACAAACTACTCCAACCCACTCCCAACCCTCCACTGTCAAAGTGGACAACCAAACCCTGCAACTCCCCTTAGACGTAGCAAATGCCTTTAACAATTATTTTGTTGAATGCTCCACCACTCTGATTGCCAAGCTAACAAATTACACACATCCTGAAACTACAAATATGGATCAGGCCCCACTAAATTTGCAAGGACCCAATATAGACAAGTTCAATTTTAGACCTGTACCTATCGGTGTAATTAAGTCTGGACCTGATCAAATCCCAGCAATGCTATTGAAGCTCAGTGCGCCAGCAATTCCTAAACCTGTCACAACCCTGATTAATTAATCCTTGGTGTCTTGATACATACCCACACTTTGGAAGACTGCAAGAGTAGTGCCTATCCATGAAAGTGGTTACATTACTTTGGTTTCTAACTATCGCCCAATATCATTGCTCCCAGTATTGTCAAAAATGCGTCCATACGCAACTATGTGAGTATTACCAACAATCAAACTATCTGATCCCTGATCAATCGGGCTTTCGCCTGAATCACTCAACTACAACTGCCCTCTTAAAAGTTTGCAATGACATCCAAACTGACATGGAACAAGGAGACCTAACTGGAGCAATGTTCCTTGATTTTGCAAAGGCCTTTGACACAGGCTAACCTGGTCTCAATCCTATGTATCGGATCGGTCACAATATGTATCCATTTCTGACAGGGACTCCCTTCCTCTGCCAGTCACATGTAGTGTTCCCTAAGGTTCCATTCTTGGCCTCCTACTATTCACATTTTTTTTATAAATGATCTGCCTAATGTCTGCAAATCCTCAAATGTACACATGTATGCAGATGGCACAGTAATCTATGCGAGCAAATCCGATCCACCGCAGCTTGAGGCTGTACTCCAACACCAGTTCACAGAGGTAGAAAAGTGGATCACAAAAAAGCAAACTCTTCTTAAACACTGACAAAACTGTCACAATGCTCTTTGGAACAGTACCTAAAGTACACAAATTACGAAATCCCTATCTATGCATCAAAACAAAATCAAATAGTACACCTACCGCAGTCCACTCTTTCAGATATCTGGGTATGTTGTTAGACCCCAATCTATCTTTTGGCCTCCACATAGAAAAACTTGCATTTAAACTTTATCCAAAACTAGGTGCCCTGTACAGAAACAAATGCTGCCTAAGCCCTACAGTAAAGGAAAAAATTGTACAGCAAATGCTGATGGAAAAAGATTGTACCGCAAACTCACCTAAATAAGCTTAATAAATTGTATAACTCGTTCTGTCGCTTTGTGCTACAATGTAATTACATGACCCACCATTGTAACATGCTAAAAGAACTAAACTGGCTGTGGCTGGAATCCAGATGCACCTTTTATCTTTACAGCCTAGTGTTTAAGATTTTTTCTGGGAAGCTCCCACCCTTCCTGAGCAGAATGCTCTCCCCGGTTGTTTCCACCTCCTACAACCTCCGGTCCAATACCAGCACTTTATTTAGTCTACCCCAATACAAAAAGAAAGCAGCCCGATCCTCCTTTTCCTACAGAGCACCGCAATTATGGAACGACCTCCCGCACACTTTCAAATCTTCCCCAAGCCTAAAATCTTTAAGAGATCCATCTCTACATATCTCAAAACAGAATGCACCTGTCATGGTTGATTATATATTTCTTACCTGTTCTATATTAAATTGTATTTATATTGTGTATTAATATTGTTTTTGTATTTTATTGTACCCTATTGTATCAATGCAATGTTTTGTAAACCCAGGACATACTTGAAAATTAGAGAAATCTCAATGTATCCTTCCTGGTAAAATATTTTTATAAATAAATAAATATAGAAGGCCCAGGGCACTGGGTATCATCTGGTCCTTGAATGTGTGGAATAGGCCTCCTAGCTAATTATGTAATACATTGTGCTCTGTCCCACAGCATAAGGATAAAGGAAGAAGTTCACCAGGCTTCTACACTGTTCATGATTACTCTTAACCCCCACATACAGGATGGAAGAAGTGAGGGCTAACTGTTAAATGAATACTCCAAACACCTAAAACACTTTAACTTGTTGAATTGCTTTATGTGTGAAGAGTGTATCTTCTTATTTGCATGTTACAAAAAGTGCAGATTTTGAAAGAAATCTGTACTTTTATGATTTCATTTTGCTACGCTCAATTAGACAACCAGTCCTGTTAATTCCTGGTAGTTCAGGTCAGTGAGGATAAACTCAAGAGTAATTGCTCAGAGCCCCTGCCTTTCATGCACTTCTCAATGAAATGAATGGGGAAGTTTGTGAATGGGTCTGTGCTGGAGAAAATAGGGTGGGCTTGCAAAGGCTGCAGACATCAGATATGCAGCTTTATCAAGCTGTTTTTAAATATACCCTCAATTAAAAAGATGCATCAATAAATGCATGCAGGTTTGCATTGGGGGAATATCTACTAAATTGTAAAACTATATTGGACTGTTCTTTTAAGTCCCATACGTTACTCTTGCTCTTCTGGAGACTCATCTTTACATTTTCGTTGAATATTGTTAAGTGACTTGTGTCCCTTATGCTCCAGAGACACATTGCTGTACTAAAACAAACTGTTTTACCCAAACTAAAGAAATTAGGTGCTATATTGCCACCATCATGCCTCTTTGCGGGCCTGAAGGGTTTAATCGCATAGAGTACAAGGAAGCTGCATATCGTGCAGACTGTGGGTAGACAAACAGCAGGGGGTCCTGGTATTGTGAAATAAGATTATGGCAATGTTAATGTCATTTCATAATCGCGCATCAATTACAGATACAATATATGTTTTGTTCTTTGTATAACATTTCTATAACTAAGTGTACTAATAGATCATATTGTTAATGTAATGCAAGAGGTAAAATGATTGATTTTCTAAGCACAACATAATGTAAATCTGGTTCCGTTCGAAGTAACAGTCAAAGCCGTCAAGACAGTTTTTATTTATTTATTTTTTAATATATTATTATCCTGATGGGATTTTTCATGGCTTATGTTTCTTATTATGTAAGTCAATCTCTGCTCTGCTTCTGGAAATTTATTTATTTTTTCTCCACTTTAAAAATATTAACCTCATCCCCACAAAGGGTTTGAAAGTGCAGAATGAAAGTCAATCATCCAGTGGTTTCAGTAAGTGCAAATCTCTTTCAGTTCTTGCACTTACAACAAATACCTAATGTACTTTATGACTTGCAATTTCATTGTGTCTTTGAATCACCAACCTCCTTTTCTTCTCAAAGGATTGCATGAGGGGCATCATTGTCTAAACAAGTCTTGGTTGTTAAAGGATCACTATAGTGCCGAGGATGCCTCCACCCTCAGGGTCCCCCTCCCGTGGCGCTGAAGGGGTTAAAACCCCTTCAGCAGCTTACCTTATTCCAGCGCCGGGCTCCCTCGGTGCTGGTGACCTCTCCTCCCCGTCCGACGTCAGCTTCCCCATCCGACGTCACTGGAGCCGAATGCGCATGCGCGGCAAGTGCCGCGCGCGCATTCAAAGTGTCCATAGGAAAGCATTTCTCAATGCTTTCCCACGGACGCTCTGCACGATGGAGGCGAAATTCGCCTCCAGCGTCGCAGATGCGCCTCTAGTGGCTGTCCGGTAAAAAGCCACTAGAGGCTGGATTAACCCCAAATGTAAACATAGCAGTTTCTCTGAAACTGCTATGTTTGCATCTGAAGGGTTAAAACCTGAGGGACCTGGCACCCAGACCACTTCATTGAGCTGAAGTGGTCTGGGTGACTCTAGTGTCCCTTTAAATGCTCAATTGTGGGGGGCTTGAAATTCCCTGTGAATTCCTGACATTAAACCCGAATAACCCTACCTATGTATATATGTCTCACCAGTTACACATTGCGCAGTATGCAGTCTTTTGGTGATGTTTGTTGTTTTGTTTTTCCTGGCTGACAATTATTTTCTTTAAACTTTTTTCCCCCCACATTTTCTGTGAAACAGGCGTTGTACATGAAAGATCGGCATTACCATGTAAGGTCACATAAGTAAAAAAAAAAAAGACAACATATAAAAAAGAAAGCAAAGGAAATTGTGAGAAATTGTGAGTTTTTTGTAACTTCAAAGCACATACTTGCATTAGCGTAACATTTCTTAAAGAGCAACAATTAGTGATCATACTGGACATTTACTGTATATAGAATTTATACAATCTTAATTAGTCCTGAGAATGAATTTGCAGTATATTTTTGGCACAAAGCACAATTTAATTAACTGTTAAATTGGTGTACTTGAGGTGTAGAAAATAAATACCTAATCGATCCTAGATACATAAAAGGTATAGAATAAAGTTATGAATCTAAAACATTCTGCTCATCTGAGTCATCTTCAGGTCTTTAAAGTATTGGTATCAACAATTTGACATAATTTAATATAAGACTTTATGCATTGGGAGTTAGCAGTGCAAATGTGATTGAGAATAAGAATAGCTGGGTTCTGCGGATGGAGGTGGTAAAGGGATTGAGATCTAATTACTGATGTGGAGGTACTCTTCTTCGTCTCAATTCCGAAGGCAATAGGAACATTTTGTGGAAGTAGTTAAAACAAGTTGCTAACTGGATAAGAAAGCATATGAGGATTTGTGGACTGTGCAACCAATTTAAAATATTCTAAACAACTGTGCTCGAATAATTCCAAGGCACCAGTATTATTCATAGGTATGCATATTTGAGGAAAGAAGATGTCCATAAAGCAAAGTAAAGTAGGAAATATGATGACACATGCTATTTAAATTATATGCAGAACACTTGTGTGGAAGTTGTCCATAATTCTAGCATGTGGAAGTGTTAGAGTTGTCCATAATTCTAGCTAATATTAAGCGTTGTAATAGTTGTAATTATGGGTTATCCTTAGTCCATCATGTAGAAGTTATTTACTAATTTGTGCATTTTTATACCAAATGCACCTGATCATGATGGACCTAATGGAAGTTGGTAGGTACGGCATATGTACACACTTGGCTTCTTTTCTTATTAGTAGACCTTTGGTCAAATCAGTCTAACATTGTGTATTTCCTTGTCTCACTTTGGGTTTGGACTTTTTACTTTGATCATTCCTGTTGCTAGATTTTTGCATGTCTTTATAGAATATTTGTTTTTAGTTTCTATACACGTTCATGTTATTTTTTCATTTGATGGGGGTCCTTAGAAATCCCCGACACTTTTGATTTTCTGAGCTGAATGGAGATCGCTTAATGGGTTTTCCATGCTGTGCCTTATTCATAGTACTGGACACTTTAACTAGAGCTCTCTCATCTGTGATTTAGTGATGTTCCATTTACTTCTTCTCTTTCACCTGTTTGGATTACGTCTGCAATTGTTGCTTAAGTTCTGCTTGATAAATGGCCTTCTGTCTTTTTCTTCTGCACATATACACACAACAGCAGAAAATGTATAGTCACCCTGGACATGCACTTATTAAATATTTTAAGTGGAGTTTTGCTAAAACAACCAAAATACACAAAGGAATTAGTGCACATTATACAAACTATAAATCTCTCTAAAAGTACATAAAATTCCCATTTAAGAATGAAAAGATAGGGATTTACTAACACATGTCTGGCCATTTCATGCTTAGTCCTTACGTTAGCACATATGTAACTGAGTATTCTACGGTAGCGGTTAGCAAAAAATTATAGCTGAATAAATGTGACCTTTTTATAGTTTGATGTGTAAAGGTGGCAAAAGGCAACTTGATGGTAGAAAACGGTAGTGACACCAACTTCATGGCATAGTTCTTTATCCTAAGGGTGATGGATGGATGATAGATTATTATCTGGATGGATGGATGATAGATGATTCTCTGAAACTATATACCAAACTGATAAGCGACATTCATTTTAAGAAAAAACACTGCATGCGTCTAAACTACTCTCTCTAGTCTAAATAGTACCAGCTGACTAATTTTTACAAGTGTGCCCAAAGGGTGTACCAGATGTGCACAGCCATACCTAATGCACTGTCAAATTATCTGTTCTCTGTTAAGGTCACTTCTTTTGTTGTTTTTGTTTTTTTGACATTCTCTTTTTTTGATGTGCATAAAAAGAGCCATGATGGACACAAGGCACATGAGCCATCCACACCCTAGGGTAACTGCTTGAGGAATGCAGGAACCTTGGGATGTTAACCCTGCCACTCGATCTGGAGTGTTTAGTGGTATCCAGACACCGGCTTGTCAGTCGGCCTGGATCGGGGAGTGGAAGAGCTGGAGTGCATGGTGGGGCATAAAAAGTGACTTTCTCACTATGCCCCAACAGCATTGGCAAGACAATGGGAAAAATAAAACATACCATAAAGTAAGGCATTTGTGTAAACTGCCCAGTATTTGGGGAAAAAATAGAACAGGAAAGAATACAAGCTCAGATTAAAATTTGTGAGTACAGAGACATCAAGAAATACCGCACTGGTTAGTTTTTAAGATAGTATAAACTAGGATATAGCAGCTGAGGATGGATAAACAAATTCGAATCATGAGTAACTAGGACATCTCAACTATGTGTTTTTTAACAACATGAGGAGATTCACTAGGTAGACATCTAACAGGTAGTAGAAATAATAGGCTGGCCACTTTGAATCAAACAAAAAGATTTTGTTACAGCAAAATGCTAATAACATAGAACAAATCATCTGACAGTAAGAGATAAAACAAAAACCAAAACCAAACTAAAATTCTGAACTAGTGTGGAACAACTGCAAGTTACATGTTTATGGATAAGTAATTTCAGCCACTTATCTGTGAACCAGTGCTACAATTCTCCATGAGTTACCTGGTGTCAGGGTACCTGTGGTCTCTACCTCCGAAAGAGGTAGAGACTTAGCTGTTCCTCCATCCAGACGGTCTGATGGCTCCCTTCCCCGCGGTCTATCCGGTCATGCTAGGCCGGCCGCGAGGGAGTGACTGCCTTTTACAGCATCTAGGCAGGAAGTAGTCATCAGGACACTCCCCCGGAACAACCTGTCAGTCAATGGCTTCAGGACCAATCAGGACGCCTTGGAGGCGTGGTTACTGCTCTGAACAGGGTATTTAACAGAGCTTCTTTCATTAGCTCATTGCCCTGTCGTGGTTCTAGCTTGTTCTAGTCACTCAGTGCTTGTGTATTCTATTATCCCTTTTGGTTTTGACCCGGCTTGTTTACCTTACTCTGCTTATCTCTGTTACCCTTGATTCGGCTTGTCTCTCGCTTACCTGTCTTCTGTTACCCTCGACCTCGGCTTGTCTTTGACCATTCTATACTGTACTACTTACGTTAGTCCGGCCATTCTAAGGTCCGGTATACGTATCTGGCTACTGTTTGTACTCTGCGTGTTGGATCCCTGTCCCAATCCTGACATTACGACAGGGCCAATGGATCCTGCAAGTACAAACAGTCGGCTGGCTGCTCCTGATCCTAGGTTCGAAGCCATGGATCACAGAATGGATCAGATGGCGCTTGCGCTACAGGCTCTATTAGCTTGTGCCAATAACCCACCAGAGGAGATACGTAATACCCCTGTTTCTCCTGTCTGTTCAGGTCTAGAGGTAGCCACAGTGGGTGCTTCTTCTCGCATTACCCCCCCAGTACGCTATGGTGGGGCTCCTGAGAAGTGTCGTGGTTTTTTAAACCAAATTAGTATTCACTTTGAATTGCAACCTCGCTCTTATCCTACAGATAGGGCAAACGTAGGATTTATTATCACCCTACTCATTGAGAAAGCTCTGAGATGGGCCAACCCACTATGGGAGAACGATAACCCATTAGTTTATAACTATAACGCATTTGTAGCTGCTTTTAGAAGAACATTTGACCCTCCAGGTAGAAAGGTTAATGCAGCCAGATTACTGTTGCGCCTGAGACAGGAGAACCGAACACTGGTGGATTATGCACTAGAGTTCAGGTCTCTGGCGGCAGAAATCAAGTGGAATGAGCAGGCGTATATGGATGTATTTTTGAATGGCCTATCTGATGTAATCCTTGATGAGGTTGCTACCAGAGAACTTCCTGAGAATTTAGAGGATTTAATTTCGTTCATCTCTCGTATAGATGAACGTCTAAGAGAGAGACAGAACACTCGAGAGAGGAACCAGAGACCTTCTTTTAGGTTAGCTCCTGCTTTTCCAAGTCCTGACTCCACGATATCTTTGCTTACTGAACCTATGCAGATAGGGTATACCCGCCTCTCTGAGGAGGAAAGACAGCACAGGAGAAGAGAGGGTTTGTGTATGTATTGTGGAGCCAAGGGTCATTTACTCTCGAACTGTTCTAACCGCCCGGGAAACGCTTGCACCTAAGTCCCTCTAGAGGACAGGCCTTGGGTGTTTCTATTTTGTCCTCTACTCCTAATTATAAGGATCACAGGCTTCCAGTTTCCTTAACTTGGGGGAAGGAAGTAGTAAGGGCTATGGCATTGATAGATTCCGGTGCTGCTGAGAATTTTATCGACCAAGCCTTTGCTAGTAAGAACAATTTTCCATCCCAGCTAAGGGAGACACCTTTGGCCGTTGAGGCCATAGATGGTAGACCACTACTAGACCCTGTTATCTTTCGTGAGACCGTACCCATTGATTTAAATGTTGGTATCCTACACGTGGAGAATTTATCTATTCTGCTCATTTCGTCTCCTTCTGTTCCCATAGTTCTGGGGTACCCATGGTTGAAAAAACATAACCCTATTATCGATTGGGAGTTAGGAGAGATACTCTCGTGGGGCCAGGGCTGCCAGGATCGGTGTTTGTGCAAGGTTTCTCCATTAGCTAATATTAACATACCGGAGAATCCTACTCAGTCCACAGAAAGACAAATACCAGACCTTTACCTAGACTTAAGGGCAGTGTTTGACAAGAAGAATGCCGATTCTTTGCCTCCACACAGGTCATTTGACTGTAAGATTAAGCTGCTACCCGGCACTATGCCTCCGAGGGGCCATGTATATCCTTTGTCTGTTCAGGAAAACTCGGTTCTAGAGGAGTATATTCGGGAGAATTTAGAAAAGGGATTCATCAGGAGGTCTTCTTCTCCGGCCGGGGCTGGGTTCTTTTTCATTAAGAAGAAGGATGGCACGCTGAGACCTTGTATCGATTACCGAGGCTTGAATAAAATAACTGTCAGAAATGCCTATCCTATCCGACTGATTACCGAGTTATTTGATCGTCTTAAGGGCTCCAAAATCTTCACCAAGTTAGATCTCAGAGGGGCTTACAATTTGGTGAGAATCCAGCAAGGTCACGAGTGGATGACGGCATTCAATACCCGGTATGGCCATTACGAGTACACTGTTATGCCATTTGGACTATGCAATGCTCCTGCAGTATTTCAAGATTTGATTAATGAGGTACTTAGGAAGTTTCAGCATGATTGTGTTATTGTTTACCTGGACGACATACTAATACACTCTAAGGAGATTGAGACTCACCATAGACAGGTCAGAAAGGTATTACACAAGCTGCTGCAACATGGTCTATATTGCAAATTGGAAAAGTGCAGTTTTGATCAGTCTCAGGTAGACTTTCTTGGATACGTGATTTCTGGGGAGGGTTTTAAAATGGATCCTGTAAAACTCCAATCTATTTTAGACTGGCCCTTGCCCAAAGGACTCAAGGCTATCCAAAGGTTTATTGGTTTTTCCAACTACTATAGGCGCTTCATTAAAGGATACTCCTCTATCATTGCGCCTATTACCAATATGACCAAACAAGGGGCTGATACTAAGTTCTGGTCTAAGGAAGCTCTTGGTGCTTTCAAGACTCTCAAGGAACTTTTTGCCTCGGCTCCCATTCTAGTCCATCCTGATACGACTCTGCCTTTCTTGCTCGAGGTCGATGCCTCTGAGACAGCAGTTGGGGCTGTTCTGTCTCAAAGGTTAGGGGTGGATAAACCGTTACACCCTTGTGGTTTTTTCTCTAAGAAATTTTCTGGGCCTGAGAGCAGATATGACATCGGGGAAAGGGAACTGTTAGCAGTCATTAAAGCCTTAAAGGAGTGGAGACATTTGTTGGAGGGGACCCTACACCCTATTACGATTTTGACGGACCACAAAAACTTGTCCTATATTGGGGAGGCTAAGCGCTTATCCTCTAGACAAGCTCGTTGGTCCTTATTCCTGACTCACTTCAATTATGTACTGACTTACAGACCTGGTTCTAAAAACTCTAAAGCCGATGCATTATCTCGCCAATATGAACCTTCTACTGTACCTGAACCAGTTCTTTCTTCTATAGTTCCGAAATGCAATATCATTGCTAATACGAATCTCAGGATTCATTCTCCATTACTGGCCGAGATCATTAAGTTGCAACATCTAGCACCTAAACAGACTCCTGCGGGCTGTCATTTCGTTCCTCCTGCTCTTCAACTGGAACTTTTACAGTGTTTACATAATAGCAAGATGGCGGGACATCCTGGTATTCGCAAAACTTACGCGTTGATCTCTAAGGACTTCTGGTGGCCTGCTTTACGGAGGGATATTGATGAGTTCATCGCTGCATGTGAAGTTTGTACTAAAACCAAACAACCCCATACGCTTCCATGTGGATTCCTGCACCCCTTGGAGGTTCCAGAAAAACCATGGTCCTGTTTGGCCATGGACTTTATTGTCGATCTACCTATCTCTAAAAGACAGACTGTTATCCTCACCGTGGTTGACAGGTTTACTAAGATGGCACACTTCATTCCACTGCCTAAACTCCCGTCTTCTCCCGAATTGGCAGAGATATTCGCTAAGGAGATTTTTCGCCTACATGGGATACCCTCTCAAATTGTATCGGACAGAGGCTCCCAATTTGTTTCCCGCTTTTGGAGGTCCTTCTGCTCTCAACTTGGTATTAAATTAAACTTTTCTTCTGCCTATCATCCTCAGTCTAACGGAGCTGCTGAACGTACCAACCAGAAAATTGAACAATATTTACGATGCTTTGTTTCTGAACACCAGGATGATTGGGTCGGTTTGATTCCTTGGGCGGAGTTTGCACACAACAATCTCGTTTGCGATTCTACTCATTCAAGCCCCTTCTTCATGAATTATGGTTTTCATCCGTCTATTCTTCCTTCGGATTCCCCTTCCCAGGGGGTGCCGTCGGTTGATGTTCATGTTGCCAATTTGAGGAAGTTGTGGGATCAAACTCGACAAATCCTTGTGCACAACTCTATGTTGGTCAAGAAACACGCTGATAAACGTAGAAGGGCGGCTCCGGTCTTTGTTCCAGGTGATAGGGTATGGCTGAGCACGAGGAACATCCGTTTAAAAGTGCCCTCCATGAAGTTCGCTCCTCGTTATATTGGACCCTACAGGGTGCTGACCTGTATCAATCCAGTTGCGTATCGTTTAGCTCTTCCTAATACCTTACGCATCCCGAACTCGTTTCACGTTTCATTGCTGAAACCACTCATATGTAACAGATTTTCCTCCACAATAGCCCCTCCTCGCCCCGTTCAGGTGGAGGGTCAGGAGGAGTATGAGGTTAACTCTATTATTGATTCTCGAATCTCCCGGGGGAGAGTACAATATCTGGTTGATTGGAAGGGATATGGTCCTGAGGAGAGGAGTTGGGTACCTCAGGAGGATGTTCATGCTCCCCGTCTCCGCAGGGCGTATCACTCTCGCTTCCCATCTCGTCCCGGTTCATTCCGCCCGGTGGGCGTATCTGAGAGGGGGGGTACTGTCAGGGTACCTGTGGTCTCTACCTCCGAAAGAGGTAGAGACTTAGCTGTTCCTCCATCCAGACGGTCTGATGGCTCCCTTCCCCGCGGTCTATCCGGTCATGCTAGGCCGGCCGCGAGGGAGTGACTGCCTTTTACAGCATCTAGGCAGGAAGTAGTCATCAGGACACTCCCCCGGAACAACCTGTCAGTCAATGGCTGCAGGACCAATCAGGACGCCTTGGAGGCGTGGTTACTGCTCTGAACAGGGTATTTAACAGAGCTTCTTTCATTAGCTCATTGCCCTGTCGTGGTTCTAGCTTGTTCTAGTCACTCAGTGCTTGTGTATTCTATTATCCCTTTTGGTTTTGACCCGGCTTGTTTACCTTACTCTGCTTATCTCTGTTACCCTTGATTCGGCTTGTCCCTCGCTTACCTGTCTTCTGTTACCCTCGACCTCGGCTTGTCTTTGACCATTCTATACTGTACTACTTACGTTAGTCCGGCCATTCTAAGGTCCGGTATACGTATCTGGCTACTGTTTGTACTCTGCGTGTTGGATCCCTGTCCCGATCCTGACACCTGGTAACTTTGCTCCTGCGTCCACTCTGCATAAAGAGGCCCACCAGGCCACGAGGATCAATTAAGCGGCACTCCAGCTAATCCACTCCCCGAGCCAGGCCAACTGACAAGCCGGTGTCTGGATACCACTAAACCCTCCAGATCCTGTGGCAGGGTTAACATCCCAAGGTTCCTCCATTCCGCAAGCAGTTACCCTAGGGTGTGGATGGCTCATGTGCCTTGTGTCCATCATGGCTCTTGGTCCAGAAGGAGTGCAATTCGCCAGGATGCTGCCAGGGCCCTCTTGACCAAGGGTAAGGTGAGTATTCGGTCTTCCTAATGGGACTCCTATCCGTTTCAGAATGCCGAGCAGATCACATCAAAGACTGCGTGACATTTGGCTTCCCAGGTGCTCACTAAGTGTTCAGTCATTGTGGCGGCCATTTTAACTGCGGTGCGAGGTCTTGCAGAATTGGAGTAAGCACAAGCTGTATTGCTGCAGTGTCCACAATAGCTTTATCCCTGGTGGGGACCGGGATATCCCCTACCAGTCCAGAGGAGGAGGTTAAACGGGGCAACCGCTTCAAGCATTGCCGAGGTTGGTAGGGCCTTGCCGAGAGATTGACCATTTCTCCCCTCCGAGGACAACTTAAGGCTTGTAGGCTGCAATATAATTTTGAGCGCAGATCTGGAATGATGCTTCAAATGTGTACAAGTAAGCCCCTCAGCATACAGGAGTAGATATTTAGTTGCTGGGGAGTCGTCTGGGAGACGTATCCTCAGCAACTAAAAATCTTGTACTTTGTATAGTAATTTTGTGAGGATTCTTGTCACATTTAGCACGTCTGACTGTAATGCTGATCAGGCCCGCACAGCTGTTTTTGTTTTTTAAAGAAAAATTGTAGATTATACTAGCTTTAGTGTATCTATAATCTTAATTTTATTAATTACAGGAGGTGAATATTTTGCTTAAGTCTCTCTTTACTTAAGCTCCACAGCAGCACATTTAACATAAAGAACCAATCAGAAACAAGAAACAATCTCTAACACTATGTGCTCTAAGCTCCTCCTCCTCTTTCTAGCTGAGACACAAACAGGAACCAGATGATTGATGAAGATGATAAGCGAATAACCAAAGTAAAGAAATCCAAGATCCGGGGATATTAATCCAAACTTGGCAACTGGAGGAAGCTTTAAACTGAAACGAGAGAACAGAGTTGAAAAAGGGGATTAATCAGATGTATTGAACTACTAAATGCATGTAATCTGGAATGAAAAACCAGTAAACAATGTATGGAAAACACTTCTGAAAGTCAGTGGATAACAGTGTTAAACAAAAATGCAGTGAAAATGTAGTTGGAGTTAAATTTTAGACGGAATGAGTAAACATAGCCCCTTATGACTTACCCAAAATGTAAAGAAGCCGGGTCGGGTAACTGAGTTGGGTGGGAAAATATTCACCTCATGTCATTAATAAAATTAAGATTATAGATACACTAAAGCTAGTATAATCTACAAGTTTATCACATGACAGGAGGCTTCATATTTTGCTGTTTTAATGCTCAGACAATAATGCAAAGGATGCATGGGCAGTCGGCCGGAAATAAAAATGACGAAAGGTCTGTTCTCTTGACCAATCCGCAGAACTGAGCATATCCTGAAGTGAAGCACCTGCCATGAAAGCTCCCGAGGCCGCAGCTCCTCGGACTGAATGATGAATCAATACCTGCCAAGGAGAGCACCCATCTGATCCACTGTGCTAGACAACTAACTGCAGACAACTAACTGCTATTCAATTTATTACAGTCAACATTTTTTTTTTTAAATGTACACTACTGTTACACCAGATATGAGTTGCACTGGTGTGACACTGTGCCCTGGCAGGCCCTGTAATGCACACTAGTGAAGGAAACTGACTGCTATTATATTACAGTCCAAAAAGTTTTTTTTTTTTAAATGCAAGCTATTGTGACACCAGTGAGTGAGTGGTGGCACTGGGCAAGTGGGCACAGTATATGCTGTGAGCCTGACACACAGGCTGGCAGGCAGGCAACTGCAATTACATTACACAGAAAAAAAAGCAGACTGATGTTCTAGCCCTAAAAAGGGCTTTTTGGGGTGCTGTCCTTACAGCTGAGATCAGATGAGTCCTTCACGTCTGTAGTGGACACTGAATACACTAGCCTAGCTATCAATTTCCCTATCAAATCAGCAGCAGCTACACTGTCCCTCCTCTCACTAAGAATGCAGCTTCACAATGAATGTAAAATGGATGCTGTCCAGGAGGTGGGAGGGTCTGGGAGGGAGGGACTCCCTGCTGATTGACTGGAAAGTGTCTGCTGACTGTGAGGTACAGGGTCAAAGTTTACTCAATGATGACGAATAGGGGGCAGACCGAACAGCGCATATGTTCGCCATCCGTGGCAAACGCGAACAAGCGATGTTCGCCAGGAACTATTCGCCAGCGAACAGTTCGGGACATCACTAAATAAATGTAACCTTGTGTATTTTATTGTATTTTACTGTCTTTTTACTGCCATGTGCTTAATGGAGTTTTGCCTCTGTCCTTGGAGATAATTGGATTACTTCCCAATTATCTCCAGGATAGAAGACTCTGTGGAACTGGTTTTGGGCAGAAAAGCCATGCTTCATTTGGTCACAAAGGACTACGATCTATCTTTTGAACCACTGGACCAATTTGTATGATTTTGACGTATGTTTGTATTTGGAGTATGCTGATTCTGAAAATGTAAGTTTTATGTGAATGTGCATACTTTTAACGTTATAAATAATGTGGAAAAAGTATTTCTCTGTCTGTGATAATTACATTATCCATTGTGTAAGGTAATTGGGGCAGAGGGGAGGATTTTGTGTGGGAGTGTCTGAGTGTATTGTACGTGTTTAATCGTATCGCACGATTAATTTGTACAGGTCGGCCGTTTCTTCGGCTCATCAGGGTTTTGACGGTTGTCCCCTGGGCCAACACACCTTGGTGTGCTGATTGCTTCAGGGCTCCTGACTGTCACGCCCTTCCACTTAGGATGTCTTCTGCGTGTTGTCTCTCTTAAGTTCCTGGCCTCCTAACTCGGACCTATCCTTACGACAATTGTCAGCCAAGTTGGTCTCCCTCTTTTGCCTCATTTCGTGCAAGCGGTTTCGGATGTTCGTGCTCTGGACTGCGTCCGGACGGGGGGACCTTTAACATCTCCAGACGTACTAAGACGGCTAGTTGGTCGGTATCGTATCCGGTTTTTCCAGCTTCTCCGGCGTTGTGTCCTGTTGCTTGTTTGCGCAAGTATGAGCTTCGGACAAGTGCGCATCATTCTGTATCGTCTCTGCAACTATTTCTCTCGATTAAACAACCATTTTCTCCTGTTTGCAGTACTACCCTGGCTTGCCTGGTGAAGTGGGTGATGTTGCAGGCTGGTGTGGATACGTTTTTGGCGCCCATTCTTCCAGGGGGGCGTCAGCCACGTCTATGGTGGCTTCAGGTGCGCATCTGGAAGACTTGATGAGGATGGTGGACTGGTCGCGTAAATCCACATTTTGCGAATTTTATTTTCGACTGGTCCCTTTTACCTCGGTTGTTGGTCAGCTTTAAACTTGCAATATGAGCCTCTGTGTCTTGACATAAAATTACATGATTTTGCTATTTCATGACACAGTCATGATTTTATTAAAGACACGGAGGTGAGTATTGTCCCACCCTTCTAAATTTGTTAACTTGTTTCTCCCTCCCTGCTGATTTTTTTCTCTTGTATAGGGATTCCTGGGTGCGGTAGGTATTCTGTTGTATGCACATTTATTTAGTGGTTTTATGATCACGTGTGGCCTGGTTCGATTTTCATGTTCTTGTAATGTGGGTTTTGCTCTGTTTGTAATACGACCTGCTATCTGTGAGGTTTCATGTGTATTTGACATTTGCAATTTGGTTTTAGTATCGATTTAACCGTTGGGCTCCTGTTCTTTGTGTTTTCACAGCTTGATTCGGTGTTGCTTGATGGTCCTCACTTCCTCCTGGTGTGTTTCGCTTAAGATGGCTGGTTTCCGTTACCGTCTTGAAGTTTGTTTCCGGTTGAGAAGTTCCATGAACTGCCATTCACTGGATTTCGTTACCGTGTTTACCGGATGTTCGGATTGTCTATTGGTTCCTGTTTTCTGTCTCTCCTCGTGATGTGTTGCATCTCCAAAGAAAGAGGAAGATTTAGAGGCAGTGCTTGCTGTTATACTGGGACTTTGATGGGGATTGGCTGGTGTCTCACTGTATTTGATTTATATTTTTTTCTATTTGTGTTCTTTGCTGCTATTGGTGGACAGTAAAGAAAGGGTTAAGCAATACTCGCCTCCGTATTTTGACATAAAATCATGACTTTTCATCATGAAATATCAAAATCAAGTAATTAGCAACTAGTGAACTTCATATATGTGCTGATCTTGCTTTTATCATAACCTAATGCTTGTATTCAACAAAAAAATATTTTCTTGTGTGCCAGTTTGGCTTCTGACATTAATTGTTTAAGATTCCTACTGTTATACAGCTGTATGCTGGGATAATAATAGTTTGTAAATTGCTAACATCTCAATAAAAATACACAGTACAAAAAATAGAAAATAATAAATATCTTAATCCTCAAGAGCAACTGGCCAAGTTCTGAACCAGAACAAAACCTAGAATTTGCCTTTGTTTATTCCACCGTATTTTAATGTTTTCTGTTTAAGTCCCCCTAGACATATTATATATTGTTTTTTTTTTTTTTTTTAAATCTTTATTTTTCTTGTGCATACGTTTACAAACAGGCTTGTAGCGCCACGACAGCGAGTACAAGCTATACATTGGCATACAATATCATGGCAGAGTTATCAATACATTTAATTTTCTTTTATAAAATGACACGCTTGGGGTTCTTGAGTAACATTTATATAGCTTAATTAAACTATACATGCATAAGTAAGTGGTTGTTACATTGTTAATGAGTTTACTGACTGTGTAAGCTAACATCAGGTACACGCTAGTGACTACAGTAAATAAGCATGCATATTTTATCCCGCTAAACATAACATTACCATTCGAGTAGTTGATGACTGCTAATAATACAGTTCTGAATGCTAGTAGTTAAGCTCTTCTTAGGCTGACTAAAATAATGAGTAGACATCTTTCTTGGCTGCCTGAGCTTTGAGAGAGTGGTTGCAAGTTATGTTAGGCTTGAACTAGAACATGAGTGGCTATAATTAACATTAAAGCAGCCTTAACATTTAAGGTTATACTGAATGAGATGCTTTTGCTGGTGCGGTATCTAGGCTAGCTAGGGGCCGAGATGTTATCCTGCTAAGGTGTATAATAGAGTAACATAAACAGATGGCTCCTTTATACAGATTGTCTTATCTAGCCAGCACATTTATGTACTAAGGGATGCTAGTAGCTTTGGTTCAAGTTGAGAGTTAACTGCCTTTGTGAATACCGCTAAATCTAAAGAGAGGGGTGAGGTAACAGAGGTTTATAAGTTTATCAAACTGTTCGTCGTCTGCGTGGGCTCTTCTCCTGTGGGTGGTCTGGTTCAAGATTAGGCCCCGACATAGTCCGTGTCGATCAGCTGACTCCGTCCCTTGAGGCTGGATATGTGCGCTGGGAGTGAGGGCAAGCGAGGTTGTCGATGTGGAGAGCCGCAAGGAGGTTGGTATTGTATGTGTAAATCAAGCTGCTGTGCGGCGTTGAGACACTCCTCCTGTCAGTGGTCTGTTCCAATGCCTGCTCCACATTGCCTCGATCTTGTGGTCCCGTTGTGACCCGACAGAGACCATTTGGGGGATGGCAGATAGTACCCGTAGGCCTGAGTTTGAGTTTGTGTTGGCAGTCCTTATTCCTTGGGCCTCACCCATCTCCTCTGCAGCTCGTGGGGTATTTTATAAGCCTTCCGGCTGGTCAAGCTTGGTGAGCATCGGGGAGGGTGAGGGGAGGCAAGTGGTGGGTTCGTGGTCTGCTCTCGCACCTCTTCCAGAAGTCGGTAAACAGCCTGTCGAGTCGGACTTCGAGTGGCTCCAGTAGGTCTCGCGAGGTGGAGGTCCGCCATCTTGTCTGCGGCTGCACAGTGTGCAGATCGTTGTCGGGTTACCCCTCCGTCGCTTGGTAGCAGGCAGTGGGTGGCAGGGACCGGGTAACCCCCACCGGTCCAGAGGGGGGGGGGAACGTGGGTCCGATCTCACTGTGAATGCCGACGGGGGAGCAGTCGCCTCACCCGCGCCAGCCACGCTCGTAGGCCTTGGACTGCGTTGCCGGGTTTTCTGCGGTTGGTGCCTTGTGTTTGGTGCCAACGCGTAGCCCCTGTCAACAGCTCCTTGTTTGTGGCCTATTTAGTAAGTTTTATAGTCGTTTTGTGGCTATTAGGCATGAAAAATGGCCGCATGGAGCAGCTCTGTCCTGCGTCCGCTCAGCTCTGCAGTCAGGACCCGCCCCTATATATTGTTTTTTAAAGGACAGAAAGGGATTTTCTTTTATATCCTTTATGTATACCTAACACAACATTAATGTGAATAAAATTAAAAAAATTAATTGGGGAAAAATGCATATTTCAAATGTTTGGTTACAATATATTTCCATGTATTTCTTTTTAATTGAATTTTAACTTTTACACATCCAGAGCAACTATATAAAAAATAAAAGTGCAAAATAGATTCACATATCAGTTCTAATTGTTAAATGCCTGATATTTCTAGGATCTAAAATAATTGTTGTTACTATTATTTAATAATCAGTGTTGAGGGTATAACTATACACATACACACACATACCATACACAGGACATATTTGAAAAAGAGAAAGGAATCTCAATGTATATTTCCTGGTAAAATAATTAAAAAATAAATAAATACTATACACACATAATACACATACACACATACTACACATACACACGTACATATAGTCATATAAGTATACATATATACACACACATACATACACACACATTGTTTCATATTTGTCAAATGGCTCATTTAAGCTTGACGGAAATCCATTATCTCTGAAAATCACTTTGCATTGGAAGCTATGGCTTCACAGGGAAATGTAAAAGTTCACATACATTTTACAAAGTAGTCCCAGGACAGCTGGTAACATGCATGTTGCATTTCATCTTACTTAATTTTCAATATGAGTCCATTCTATTATCATAACCCTAGCCATGAATTGAAAACAGGATTTTCTTCATGTATAAATATGACCTAATAAGTTGATAAAGTTGCATTTTTGCCAAGAAATCATCATAAACAGTAAGAAATATCATCTGTGGGGATTTGAATAAGGATTTGAACACATCAAAAACAACATTTCATTTTATGCAGAGCTCTGTGTTTTGGCAACTTCATATGGTGTTTGTGCAATGTATTAACTTATTGTGAACCTCAAAAAGTTTGTATATTGCTATATGACTCCTGAACATAAGATACAGCAGTCCATATCACTTGCGTCCATTTTAGCACTCTTAGATTTTTTTGCTGTTAGGCAAAAGTTCTAATTGGCTCTGAATTGATAAAATATAGAAGCTTTTATTTTATTAATAGAATTAATACAGGTCTGTTCAATTTCAAGACAATGAGATAGTTATCAGCAATTCGAAATTACTGAGTAAATAGCATAAAGGGCCACTTAGGGACCAAGTTCAGACAGACTGCAAATCACCAAAGTGGTCGCGGTGCTTGGAGTAACCCTTCAATGATAACCTATGTTTGATTGGTATTCCCATTTCTACTTGCTTTCTACCTTCTTATCCTCCAATCAACGTAACTTTTTTCTTTACTACGATAGTGTTATGAATTTGTATGTTGCAATTCCCTGTATACAGAGTTTTGGAGATTCAAAAACAACTTTTGACTAGAACAGGGCTCTTCTGGCCCTCTGATGTGGTTTAGCTAATGCAGGAGTAAGTGCTGGGGGAAGGTTAAACTATTTGCACTACAACTTATTTAACACGCTGTAGTGGTTATGGTGCTTAGCGTGCCCCTTTAACAACATAACTGGCCTCCAGATGTTACAACAGAAATAAAAACTACCCGACTCACTTAAAAAAGGTCACTGTTTTTCCCTAGACATAAAACTACAATCAAACAGGAAGTCCCATTGTAGTGCTAGTGGGCTCTCACTTCCCTGGAAACATAATTTAAAGTGATTGACTTGAGCACAAAGAAATGTAGTTCAAGGTCTTACCTCAAATGTAGTCAGGGCTGCCATCAGCTCTAGTGCAATCTTATTGTTCTGCTCCCTTCACACACTCCTTTTCTCTGCCTTGGCTGTTTAAATGAATCCGAGAAGAGGCTCATATTGCCACAAGCCATTTTAAAAATAATCTTACTTAATCTGTAAAATAGGCATCCTATTTCTGCATGGGCCCTTCTCTATCAATTACAAGACCAGACATGACCCTGAAGGCCTATGATGACCCCAAGGCAATTCCTAAACCCCAATAATTCACAAATCTATGTGGGGCAAGGGCTGTGGCCACACCTTTATTACAAATATAATCTGGCATAACATTAACACAAATTGTACCATGCTGACTGCTGCCAGTTTTTTTCATGCTTGCAATCACTGTTTTCATTTTAGTAGTTGTATCATTGCCTTTAGTTTTTTTTTTCCAGTTAAAATTGTATTAGTCAAATTAAAAAGTTTTAAGAGATTCACTAGACTGCATAGGATATCACATAAACCAAATGATGTGTTTTCAGAATGTTTTTTATTTTTGCTATTTTTTTTTTACCTCTGTTTCGTTTTTTTATTAAAATATTTGAAGCAAGAGTAACAGGAATGTATACACGACTATGACGTTTACAGTCTACATCTTTGATAAGGGAAAATGGTTTATGAAATGCATCCAGTCGCTAAAATGTTTTTATTATTATGTTCTTATTTATATAGCGCCAACAAATTCCGAGGTGCTTTACAGTGGGTGGACGTTGTAACCAGAAAAGTTGGACACACAGGAACCGAGGGATTGAGGGCCCTGCTCAATGAGCTGCTTGACCCCCTTCAGTCTGGATTCCGCACTGGTCACTCTGTCGAAACTGTTGTGACCAAAGTATCCAACGATTTACTTGCAGCTAAATCTCACGGCCAATACTCTATCCTAATCCTCCTTGATCTCTCTGCTGCATTTTACACTGTTGATCATCAACAGCTTCTTCACATTCTTCATAACTTTGGTCTACGGGATACTGCTCTCTCCTGGTGCTCCTCCTACCTCTTCCAGCGCTCTTTCAGTGTTTCTTTCTCTGGTTCTGCCTCTTCTCCCCAACCCCTCTCTGTCGGCGTCCCCCAAGGTTCTGTCCTCAGCCCCCTATTGTTCTCTATCTATACTGCCTCCCTTGGTAAACTCATCAGCTCCTTTGGTTTCCAATATCATTTATATGCAGATGACACGCAAATCTACCTGTCCTCCCCTGATCTCTCTCCGCCACCTTGAGTCGTGTTTCTGACTGCCTCTCTGCTATTTCCAACTGGATGGCTGCTCACTTCCTTAAACTCAACCTGTCCAAAACAGAACTTCTAGTTCTTCCCCCCTCAAGTGCTCCTCCTCCTGTTATCTCCATCCAAGTCAACGGCGCTACTATCACCTCTACCTCGCAGGCTCGCTGCCTAGGGGTTCTTTTCGATTCTGACCTCTCTTTTACTCCCCATGTCCAATCGATAGTCAAATCCTGTCGCTTCCAACTCAAGAACATAGCGCGCATCAGCCCATATCGAACGCCGGACGCAGCTAAGATACTGGTTCATGCTGTTGTTCTCTCTCGCCTCGACTACTGCAATCCCCTTCTCACCGGTCTTACATGTTCCCAGCTTGCACCACTGCAATCTAGAATGAATGCGGCTGCGAGGCTTATTTTCCTGTCCAGTCGCACCTCCCACGCCTCCACGCTCTGTCAGTCCCTGCATTGGCTTCCAGTTAGATATAGGGCCCAATTCAAAATTCTGGCGCTTGCTTACAAATCCCTACATAATGCTGCTCCAACATACCTATCCTCCCTCATACACAAGTATGTCCCGTCGAGACCCCTACGCTCATCCCAAAACCTACGCCTATCCTCTGCCCGGATCCCCACCTCTGACGCTCGCCTTCAAGACTTCTATAGGGCTGCACCTATTCTATGGAACTCCCTTCCCTCCTCAATCAGACTTTCACCCAGCCTCCATTCCTTCAAAAAATCTTTGAAAACCCACTTCTTCATTAAAGCGTATCAATTAAACTGTCAGCAGGCTTCTCGTCCCCCACCCCATGACTCCTTTCCTGCAACTGTCAAAAATGACCTACCAAGCACTCAATAAACCCTTCTCTAACAAACTATTTAATCCCCCTACTTTAACCCTTTGTGTCACTATACCCCACTCCCTCTAGCATGTAAGCTCATTGAGCAGGGCCCTCAACCCCCTCTGTTCCTGTACGTCCAGTGGTCTGATCTCAATTATGTGTCTGTTAGTCCACCCATTGTACAGCGCTACGGAATTTGTTGGCGCTATATAAATAATAAAATAATAATAATAATAATAATAATGAGCTTACATGCTAGAAGGAGTGGGGTAAAGTGCCACAAAAAGGTAAGGATAGTATTAGACTAATGACAGTTGCAAGAGAAGAATCAGTCGGCAGCTATTAACAGTTTAATTGATACGCTTTTATGAAGAAGTGGGTTTTTAATGATTTTTCGAAGGAGTGGAGACTGGGTGAGCATCTAACGGAGGAGGGAAGCGAGTTCCACAGGAATGGTGCAGCCCTCGAGAAATCTTGGAGGCGAGCATCAGAGGTGGGAGTACGAACAGCAGAGCGTAAGGGCCTAGATGGACATACTTGTCTATTAGGGAGGATAGATAGGTGGGAGCAGCATTATGTAGAGATTTGAAAGCAAGAACCAGAATTTTAAATTGAGCCCTATATCTTACAAGTAGCCAATGTAGGGTCTGATAGAAGGGTGAGGCGTGGGAGCAGCGGGCAGACAGGAAGATGAGCCTCGCCGCTGCATTCATTATGTATTTAATATAAGCATATATTGATATGTATATATTTTTTGTTTTATACTATATACAAATAATAATATAATAATAAATATACATTTGAGGAACACTCCAATGTTAAAAGCCACTATATGGTTTTAAAGTATGGGGTATTCCTTAACCCCAGTAGGTGCCAGGCACCCCCCAAAATATCTGACAGTGACTCTTCTCTTACTGCTCAACCCCTGGGAGACTGTCAACAGTGTCCCTTCCTTTCTTGGTGAAATTGGCTCACGCTCTGCAATTACTGCAAATGCACCAGGGGGGCATAGTGAAAGACACAGGCAAAGACACAAATTTGAATGCATTTTCGCCTGTGTATTCATTAATCCTTGCACCGGCCCTGCCTGCACACCCTACATTCCTGACATAGACATTATGAATCACCTATGCATACACTAGATCCCCTGTAAGCAAACACACTACATTCCATTAATACGCACTCTTTAAAACCCCTACACACACGCACTACAGCCCCTATCCACACACACGCTATATCTCCTATACACACACTTACTCTCTATAGCCCCTAGTCACACATATTACACCCAGGGACGTATTAGCCGCGAGGCAAACAAGGCATTTGCCTTGGGCGGCATTTTCCAGGGGGGCGGCAAAAAAAGCTGCCCCCAAATGCCCAGGGCAAATGTCTTGTTAGCCGCTAACAAGAAACCCGGTCGGGCTGCGCTGGTGAGGGAGCACTTTCCCCTGAGCTCTCTGCTCAGCTCCCTCGCGCGCCACAGAGTGATGCCGGGAGCCAGAATATGACATCATATTCCGGCTCCCGGCATCTCTCTGCGGCGCGTGAAGGAGCTCAGCAGAGAGCTCACTAATCGGTGCTCCCTCGCCAGCGCAGCCCATCCACCGGCCCACCCAGCAGCCCCACTAGACCCCAGGGAAAGGGAGAACCCCCCCAGCATTCCCAAAGGTAAAGGGGTTGAATAAAAAAAAAAAGTGAGTGTGTTGTAACGGATCGCCTGGCACCCCGACTGGGTACCTCCGTTAAAGGATGCTCCTAGCGTTTCCTGAGGACTCCAAGCACTCTGGCAGACACCACAATCACCGTATTGGAGAAGCATATGAATCCTCTCAAGCCTCTGAATGCTGTAGACAGTTGAATAGGAACCATACGAATAGGTTTTCAATCCTAGCAGTCAAACTGGAACAGCATACAATAAATCCTCCCCCAATAATGAGACGACACTTCACTTTGAGGGTAAAACAGGAACTCTGGACTGGCACATCCAGCCTGGCTTTTATTACAACTGTACACATACAGGCCACACCCAGGGGGAGGCCTAAAATAACCAATAGCATCACGGGTGCAACCCACACATCCCCTCCCCTTAGTGTGACACATAATCCCATTATTCATACAGTTTAACCCCTTAAGGACAGAGCTTCAGAAGCTTGTCTTTCACTTAATGACAACGGCATTTTTTGCTATTTGCGTTCAACTGCAATTTGCATTTTACTAATTTATTGCACCGACACATATTATATACCGTTTTTTAAAGGACAGAAAGGGCTTTAATTTGATGTAACACATATATATATAAATGCTTATTTATTATAAAAAAAATACAGAAATATGCAAAAAAATTAATTTTTGTGTGTTTTTTTTACAGTTTTTGCAATAATAATGTGTACATAATTAGTGCAGGTTAAGGAAAGTAATTAAAAATAAATTCATTTAGTTGTTCTGAATTACAGAATATATAATGTGAGTTTTTTTTGGTAGTTACAGGTCCCAAAGCACAAGGAGTAAAATAAACTTTTTATGTGGAGCGATTTTAGAATTTGGTATGTTTGTCTTGTAAGCCTAATAGCCATAAAAGAAAACAAAATTGCCACACAAAAGTATATATTTATATAAAGTAGACACCACAGGCTATTTACCTAAGGTTGTTTTGACACTTTCTACGTAGCCATTTTACCGCCAACCTCTGCTAAATATTGGAGTAAAATTGTGTTTTTTGGGGGTTTTCGCACACAAACTTATAACAAAGAACTTCTCATGTGTATTTTGTAAAGTTGGTGTGTGCTATTCCTGTACAAAGTTTTATTATTTTTTTTTTTTTTTATTCTTTATTTTTATTCGTGCATGGAGTAACAATAAAGCGTACAGCGCCACAACAGCTGCTGCAAGCGGTTTGTCATCATTTCAACATGTGGCTTGTTATACAGCACGATTTTTATATTTTAGAACATGAAAATAACAAGATGTAAATAACAAGATGTAGGCAGTTGCATAAAAATACAAAACGTGGTAAACATGCGATTTAAATTATGCAACACTCTGAATTATTATGTCTAAGGCAGTAAGACACGATAGGGTTACAGGCTTGTTTCGGTAGACACATATGCCCCTTCCAAACATGTGAACGTACGCTGTCTCACCTATGAGGCAGAAAAATATACAGATAGCTTGACATTTTAAGCGAGTTACAAGCGTGGGTTAATGGTGCTAATTAAACCTGCTGGGTGTGCATTGCTTGAGGTGCAGGAACAGGTATGTTAAAAAGGATGTATGCACAATTTTGACAACAATACTGTCAATATTAACAAGCTGAACAGAGCTTATTGTGTGCGTTAGGGTGTGCTTGACAACGATTTTTAGAGTATATCATCTATCATGCCAGGCCTTACGCGTATAGAACATTGATAGCTGGGCTTAGGTTTAGGCAGGGCTAGCTAGTAACAAAGTACGGTCACATTATACATATGTAGGCCATGACGTAAAATGCTTAAACCAAGGTAGCGCCTAGCCTGGCAGAAGTTCTCAGTAGAGTCAAAATATAAATACAACCTATAACTCGCCTACTATATAAAGCATGCCTAAACATCGCTATTCTCCCTAGGTGCCTGCCCTGAAAAACTTTACTAGCCGTCCTACGCATTCCTTGCATGGGTATTAACTAAACATATAAGTACAGGCCGAGCAGGGAGGCCAGCGTTGCCGGAGCATTAAAACATCATATGAGGGTAACAGTATTTTAGTTGCTATTTATGCTAGCGCCTAAACAGCGGTGTAAAATGGCACGCAATTAAATGTTAAAGCTAAACAATTATGTAATGTATGTTGAACTTTATGCTCTTATTTAAAATAAATGAGACTTCTGGCATTAATAAAAAAAAAAAGTAGCAATAAAAGGATAATAACAGCAGTCCCGATGATGGTGTCTGGTCAACCCTTGCCTGTTCGGGGTATGTCATCACCCCATGGTGCAGTCAGTGTCCAGAGAGCCTGCAGTCCAGACATGGCAACGTGCCAGGTGTAGGCAAGGAGTTCGCTGGGGTGTATCACTGTAAACCTGCGCCATGCTTTACTTGACTGACTGTCCGAGTATTGGTTAGTCCCGGTTGGAGATCTCCTTGCTTGGTTCGGTTGCGGGCTGCTTGGTTTCCTGCGTCGTCGGTTCGCTGTGTCCGCCATTTTGGATCTGTCTCGAAAGGCTGTGTCTCTCCGGTTCTTGTGCCTGGAGTTGGTAAGTATGCGGTGTAGCCGATGGTGTCTGCTTGCTGGTTGCCCCATGATGGTCTTTTCCAAGCCTTGCCTGCTCTCTGTGGGTTTCTCTTTTGCCGCCTTTGGAGCGGCCCGGTGAGGATGCCTGCTCGACTTGGGAGTGAGGTCCGGGTGGGGAGTTACTGCTGTCCCTCCGGCTGCCCCTGTTAAGCCCTGTGTAGTGCTGTCTGGTGGCATACCTTGCGCTGCTGGCCAGAAGAGTGCCTCAAGCTTCTCCCATAAAGCGCTGAATAAGCCATTGAGCCGGAGCTCGGTTTCTTCCTTGGCACTGTACATGGCTGCGGCGTGCGGGCTAGACGCCATTTTGTAGGCCTCAGTATCGTTTTCTCGTTTCAGAGATCTCGTCGCTTGGGTACCCTTCGTTAGGGAGACTGTGAAAGGGTGGTCTGCGATAACCCCCGCTGGACCATGGGGGGGGGAACGAGGGCTCTGGGTCCACGGTCTCGCCGTCATTGGCGGCAGGAGAGCGGCCGTCTCCCCTGTGCCCGCCATGCTAGTGGGCCTTGCTGGGGTGTCGGGTGCATACCGGTGGAAACGTCGCTGGACGGGTACCGATTTGTGCACCCCGTTGTCCCCTTGCTTGTGGTGGCATTTTTGCAGCTGTAAGTAGTCTTTCGAGTGGTACATATTGCCTTTCAGTCGGTTTGAAGCAGGAGCTCCTACAGCCTGCGACCGTTCAGCATGGCCTCCAAGCCCCGCCCCCACAAAGTTTTATTATGTGTTCAGTTACTTCTGCTGAGTACAACGGTACCCCCATTGTATGTCTTTGGCACTATTTCGTGAAGCTACAGTGCCATATAGGAGACCTGTCCTTTTCAGTATTCACAGTAGAATTTTGAGAGACGGATTTAATGAGCCTATGCTTCCATTTGGGGTATTATAGTGATACCGGAGAAACTGACGGAAGCGAAGCACAGAGAGATGGACACAGGTTTCTTCAGGAAGGAAGAGATTCTTTATTGGATCACCGATCGGGACTCAGAGGGACTAACGTCACCAAAATACAACAAGTTCTGAGCCCCGGACAATAGTGCAGGCTCCTTATATAGGCATATAACTCCTCCCATATTAAGCTCCACCCGCACATTCTCTTGACCAATCAATACAAATAAGAATTAACTTCCTGCTTGACCGCATGGCCTGTCCAGCACAATGGAGGAGGGGAATACTACATCCTGTATTCTTGCACATGCTCCGTACACTACTGATCGTATCTTGCCTCGTGCAACCAACTGATCGATACGTCAGCATATGCACGTACACATGCCACGTGGTAATCTCGGCCTACTAAATTTATTTTTACCGAGATTCCACCACATTCCCCCCTTTGATGCCTCTTGATATTTCACAATTACTTGAGGCATCACTTAACCTTAGTTTGCATACACCGCAAGTTACCCTGAACCAGACCAGACTTAACTTATGATGTGAATCTTCAACACTCATCTTCCTGCATTGGTTCTCCCTGATCTAGAGCCTCATATTTATAAATTGCCATTATCTGTGCAGCAGCCTTCCTCTCTGCTATATTTTCTATCAGGCTTTGCACAGACCTAACTACTAAGGGTATAAGACACGGCAGGAGTAGACACAACATTAAAATCAGTAGGACTCCACCTACCACTGCCTTAAGCCCTCCAAACCACTCATACCAGCTACCAAACCAACTACTTGGATTGTACCCTTTCCATACCTGAGTAGGCACATGCGCTAGTTTAACCATATGGCTAGTAAGCTCAGCTATTGCTTGCCCTTCGTCATCTATTTGAAGACAGCAATTGCTCAGGTTAAACTTCCCACATACACCTCCCTCTACTGCCAAAAGGTAATCCAAGGCTAATCTATTTTGGTAGACTGCTGTCCTCATCCTGGTATTATGCTTCGCTAGAAGATTGAGCGCTTGTGATGTCTCGTTAGTAATAATCTCAACCACCGCCTGTAATCTTATAATACGGTTGAGCATATAAATAGGGGTTCTATAACCAAAGGTACCATCTTCTGCCCACGTGGCTGGCCCATAATAATCTATAATACGCTGGGGAGGCCATTCATTATCTTCCCAGGCGCCTATCTCTATGGGTCCCCTTTTCTTCCTATGATTCACATCATACACTTTAACACCTAAAGTCTCACCTGTTTCAATCGGTAACAAGAAGAAGGATGGTTTGAGCATACCCAACACACATGCCCCTTCCCAGTCCTGTGGCAACTCCGAATAGGCTTTCTTACCACAGATCCAGTACAAATTTGCTGGGGCTCTCCAGGTAGATGTGATGGATAAATCAAACCACACATCCTTTAAATTGGCGTATCTAGCAAACGGGTTAGATGGTTCTGAGACATTTGAAGCCGACCACCAAGTTGTATTCTTTGTATCATCATCATAAGCTTTTTGCCCTAGACAAGTTAATTCTCCTACAGAAGTATTATACATTATTCCTTTCCTTGCTATGCAAACATAACCTATGATGGAGGTCTTTAATCTCCACTCAGATTTACCTCTAACACTCATATGATAATCGGCTTGTGTAGATATTAGTTGGTCAACTGCCTCAGAACCGGACATTACCTCCTTTGCTTCCCAAGGCCATTGGTCTCCCATGTTAGTACCTCCACACACATAGCAGTTGGTAACATTAAGACTACCGGCAATACTTTCAGCTAAATCAATGAACAGGTTTTTAGCATTATGGGGGATCTTATTATCTATGCTCATCTCTTCATAAAAGGAATGGTATACTTGATGAGTTTGGAAGGATACCGTATCAGTCTCTATCCCTATAAACAATACTGTCCCAGGATCTAAACCCGTCCCATATATTTGAAACCCAAATAAATTGCGATACTTGTCTAAGAACTTGTCGGGGTTATTTATAAGTATATGGACTGGATTGCATTCCATAGACTTACAATATGGGCTGGTAGGCAACTTAGTCACTATCATGTCTTTGTCTACTGTCTGTCCCCAAGTTGCCCACCCCACACAAGACCAATATGGGCAAAAGTTATAATCTCTATTTGGGCATCTAGGACTCACATATTTATTTTTACTACTGGGACAAATACATTTATCATTAGACCCATACGTCCTCTCCCATCTAAGATCCCCACAAACATTCCACGGCTTTCTACCACTTGATATCGCTTTACACGCATCAAATAGCAGAACACCCGAAGAATGTACGGATTCTAACACCGTCTTATTAATTAGGGTCCCCTGAGGATCTCCATTCCTGAGAGTCAACCAAATTGTACAAGGTTGATACTCCGGACTGAAGCACTTAGGTTCTCCTACTCCTAAATGGCACACACTATATTCTATATTTAGGTATCTACATCTCGATACATCTCCTTTACACTCGTATTGTGAATGCCAAATTAGGGTTTGGGAAATATGGTTACCTGTTCTTGTAGTCTTAATGCATACCTCACAGCTAGGAGTGTCGGTACCTCTACCTTCCTGAATATAAAAATACACATAAATAAACATTATCATCAACACATCTTTCGCTGTCATCCTCAGTCTTCGTCCGTGCGAAGGCACCTCAGCTTCCAGGATGTAAGGGCTGCAGGGAATGGAGTTCTGCTCGTCTTCACAGGAGTCCCTTCGAGACTTTCCCTGGCTTATACACTATACGTTGGTGGGCGGACAGGCTTTATTATGGCCTTCTCACTCACGCACCAAATCCCTAAAATAATAAAATTTTGTAATCCACACACAGTTCCTCGTTACTCCGACTGAGTCGTGCGTTTTAACCGGATCTTGCAGGGATTCTCTGGATCTGCTGTAACTTGCCAAGAATCGACTGCTGCTGGTTTAACCCTGGAGTGATGTATCCACGGAGTCACTTCGGCTACTTTTATCGCTGTAGGGGTAGACAAAAGAACAACATAAGGACCTCTCCACTTGGGCCCTAACGGTACATTATTCCACTCTTTAATCCACACTTGGTCTCCTGGATGGTAACTATGAACAGGGGGATAAATATTCACAGTTAAACTATCTTGTACCCATTTCTGTACCTCCTCCATAGTCTTACCCAACTCTACAACCTGCTGCCGGGTAATTCCTTCTCCCAACTGACTCAAGTCCCCCCTTAAGTTACCAAGTACGGGAGGTGGTCGCCCATACATGATTTCAAAAGGAGAGAGGCCCATCCTTCTGGTAGGGGTACTGCGGATTCGCAATAGAGCTATGGGTAAGAGAACGTTCCACTTAAGTTGCGTTTCCTGACACATTTTAGCCAACTGATTCTTAATAGTTCTATTCATTCTCTCTACCTTACCAGAACTCTGGGGTCTATATGCCGTATGAAGCCTCCACTTTATACCAAGCATATGAGTCAGTTGTTGTAGGCACTGATGAACAAAAGCTGGACCATTGTCCGATCCTATAGAACAGGGTAGTCCATATCGGGGTATTATTTCTCGTAGCAGGAATCTCACAACTTCTCCTGCTTTCTCTGTACGAGTAGGACATGCTTCTACCCAGCCTGAATAGGTGCACACAATTACCAGCAGGTAACGATGTCCACCCGATTTAGGCATCACTGTAAAGTCAATTTGTAAATCGGACATGGGGAGTCCCCCCATAAACTGGACTCCTGGTGGCTTTACTGGTCCTTGTCTTGCATTATTTTTAGCACACGTTACACATCTTCGTACAATGGCCTGAGTCAAGTTGGACAATCTTGGTATGTAGAAATGTTTTCTGAGAGATTCTTCTGTGCTGTCTCTCCCAGAATGTGTCCCGTTGTGATAATTTTGGACAATTTCTACCGCTAGTGATGCTGGTATGACTATTCTTCCATCTTCTAGCTGATACCACTTGTTCTCCAAATACTTTCCTGGTTCAGTCTTTAACCACTCCTCTTCTTGAGCTGTATAAACTGGAGTCCATTGAGACAGTGGAGTTGGTATAAGAGCAGCTATATGCCCCACATATTCCTTTCTTCCTGATTCAGCAGCACGCTTTGCTGCACTATCTGCCATCCGATTTCCCTTAGTTACATCACCATCTCCTCTCAGATGCGCTCGACAATGTATGATACCGACTTCTTTCGGCTCCCACACTGCTTCCAATAGTTGTAGGATTTCAGCTGCGTACTTGATTTCTTTGCCTTCTGAATTCAGTAGTCCTCTTTCTTTATACAAAGCTCCGTGGGCATGAGTGGTTAAAAACGCATACTTGGAGTCCGTGTAGATGTTCACTCTTAAACCTTCAGCCAATTGTAACGCTCGTGTCAGTGCTATCAATTCTGCCTTTTGTGCTGATGTTCCTTTCGCCAGTGGCCGAGCTTCTATCACCTTATCTATTGTTGTTACTGCATATCCTGCATAGCGGATCCCTTCTTTCACATAACTACTGCCGTCGGTATAATATTGAACATCGGGGTTCTGGATGGGAAAATCACGAAGATCTGGTCTACTTGAGAATACTTCATCCATTACTTCCAAACAATCATGTTGACTTTCAGTAGGTTGTGGCAAAAGGGTAGCTGGATTTAAGGTGTTTACAGTCTCTAAATGCACTCTTGGGTTTTCACACAACATTGCTTGATACTTGGTCATACGGCTGTTACTAAACCAATGATTTCCTTTGTAATCCAACAACGTCTGTACTGCATGTGGGACTCGTACATAAAGTTCTTGACCCAGAGTGAGTTTATCGGCTTCAGCTACTAGCAGGGCGGCTGCAGCTACGGCTCTTAGACAAGGTGGAAGTCCGCTGGCCACTGCATCCAATTGCTTAGACATATAGGCAACAGGTCTTTGCCATGATCCCAAGTACTGTGTCAATACTCCCACAGCCATTCTTCTTTGCTCATGTACATACAGGTAGAATGGTCGTGTGTGATCAGGTAGACCTAATGCTGGGGCACTCATCAAAGCCTTCTTCACATCTTCAAATGCCGTTTGCTGTTCTTGAGTCCATAAGAAGGGGTCGTGCTCTGTACCTTTGATAGCTGCATACAGAGGTTTTGCCAGTATCGCGTAGCTGGGAATCCATATCCTACAGAAGCCTGCTGCCCCCAAGAATTCTCGCACTTGTCTTCTATTCTTGAGTATCGGTATTTGGCACACAGCTTCTTTTCTCTCTGGCCCCATAATTCTTTGACCTTCAGAGATATGGAATCCCAGATATTTGACAGTTGGCAAACACAACTGAGCCTTCTTTCTAGACACCTTGTATCCTGCCTTCCAGAGAATGTGTAGTAGATCGTGCGTTGCTTGCTGACATATTTCCTTTGTAACTGCTGCTATCAACAAGTCATCTACATATTGTAACAATACACACTCTCCTGGGATGGACTCGAAATCCAGTAGATCTTGACTTAGAGCTGAACCAAATAGGGTAGGTGAATTTTTAAACCCTTGGGGCAGTCTTGTCCAGGTCATTTGGCGTTTTGAGCCCGTTACAGCGTTCTCCCATTGGAAAGCGAAAATACATTGACTTTCTGCGGCAATTCGGAGGCAGAAGAAGGCATCTTTGAGGTCTAAGACTGTAAAGTAAGTAGCCCCGCCCGGAATTAAAGCAAGCAGGTTATATGGATTGGGTACAACTGGATGTATACTAACAACCGCATCATTGACTGCTCTCAAGTCCTGCACAGGTCGATACTCATCTGTACCGGGCTTTTGAACAGGCAGCAATGGGGTGTTCCAGGGGGAAGTACAGAATTTTAGGATACCATACCGTATGAACTTATCCAGATAAGATTGGATGTTCTTCTTAGCCTTCTGCGGGATGTGGTATTGTCTTAGGCTTACTGGATAAACCCCAAGTTTTAGTTCAATTTTAATAGGTGGAATATTGCGGGCCAGTCCTGGTGGGTTGTTCTCTGCCCAAACTCCTGGTATGTTGAATAAGGACTCATCACTCCTAGGGTTTTGGTTAGTCAACGCTGTATAAAGTCGCCACTCTTCTTCCTTTGGTACGGATAATGTCATAATACCTGAAGGTCCATTAAACTTTAAGGATGTTGTTCCATTTGGTAGGAACGTAATCTGCGCTTGTAATTTAGATAGCATATCACGTCCCAGCAATTGGACTGGACATTCAGGCATATAAAGGAATTGATGTTTTACTACGTGGCCTCCCAATGTACAGAGTCAACTTTTAAGAACCGGTTTTTCAGCACTTCTTCCAGTTGCTCCTATTACAGTAATAGTCCTTCCAGATGGAGGAGCAACTAGATTAGTCACCACTGAATGTTCAGCACCAGTGTCGATCATGAACGCACTCCTTTTTCCCCCTATTGATACATCGACCATAGGCTCCGCTCGACCAAGGGGGATGGAGCCCGGTCGGTATCAATAGTCCTCCATGACCGTGTCAGCCAATCCTACAAAGTCCCTACCTTCTCTATCGCGGGACCTTTGCGCTGCTGGGAAATACCTATCTTCCCTAACACTTCCTCTGTTCCCATTGCTCCCTCTATTACCATTACTCCCTCCGGGGCCTCCTCTACCTCTCGCTCTGCCTCTAAAGTTTCCGTAACCTGCCCTGGGTTGGTCTCTCTCGTACTGCTCTCTTTGTGGACATTCGTTCCTCCAATGCCCTTCTTCCTTGCAATACGCGCACTGATTCCTACTCAAAGGCTCCCTACTCCATCTACTATCGCCTCTATCTGGGCCCCGTCTATCTACGCCTGCGATCGCTACCGCTAGCATGTCTGCCTTTCTACGCATCTTGCGCTCTTCCTCTTTCTTACTTTCTGTTTCCCTGTTCATATACACCTTATTCGCTACCTCCATTAGTTGGGTGATGGACATACCTGCAAACCCTTCTAACTTCTGTAGCTTGCGCTTAATATCTCCGTAAGCTTGGCTGACAAAGGCGGCGTTCACAATTCGGGAATTATCTGCGTCTTCCGGATTAAAGGGGGTATACAAGCGGTATGCCTCCAATAATCGGTCATAAAAGACACTGGGCGCTTCATCACTTTTCTGAATCACCTCAACTGTCTTCGACATATTAATGGCTTTCTTTCCTCCGGCTTTCATGCCAGCAATTATAGCGTCTATATAGGCTCTGAGTTGAACCATATCAGCACCATTTACATTCCAATCGGGATCGGTGTTGGGATAATGTGTTGCGGCCCATGCTGATGGATTGGCTTGATTCAAAGTACGGGCTTTATCCTCTAACGCTTTAATGGCCGCTTGATTAATTCTTGTCCTTTCCTCATTGTTAAACAAAGTCATTAATAACTGCTGGCAATCAGCCCATGTCGGGTTATGTGTCTGTACTATTGAGGTGAACAGATCAGTCATAGCTTGTGGTTTCTCAGTATACGAGGAATTGTGGGTCTTCCAATTTAAGAGATCGGTTGTCGTGAACGGGACATATACGAAGACTGGGTCAGCATGTGCCATTTGGCCTGCGGCATCGATATAGGCTGACCCGGGATTCAGACGAAGAGGCATCTGATAATGTTTTAATTGTTGGGTACCAGTCAGTTGTCGGGTTTGTATGGGGCTACGTAGAGGGGCGTCAGTTAGAGGTTCCAGTCGGGGAGAAATAGGGCATGAGGATGTGGGAGCTTGGTTTTGGGAAAAGGTAGTAAATAAAACACTTCGAGCCGAGCTAGAAGAAGCTTGACCGGAAGTCTGAAGTGGCGCCAAATCAGGATATTCGGATCTAATGGGGATTGGCTCTGGTTCCGGAAGGGGAGATTTAGTACGAGAGGGGGTGGATTCTGTACTGGAGGAGGAAGCGGAAGTGGATGAGGGCAATGAGGGAAGGGTTGCAGGACTTCCTGCATTTGCGTCACTTCCTCTTAACGGAAAGTAAGGGGGCGGCAAAGGGATCTCGGACTCAGGGGGCGTGTCCAAAATGGGCCTAACACCAGTCCTAGTGGACAAACAAGTCCTAGCCACCATGAGGCGACATTGCTCCTCGTGGCATGTCTGAATCCATTTTGGCGAGTCATTTACGGCCTGTCTCCAACAATCAATATAAGGAAACTGGCCGTAAAGTTCAGGCCTACCTGATACAGCCACGTGTAAGCGCTGTACCAGAGTTGGATCCAAACTGCCACGTGGCGGCCATGCCGCAACCAAAGTAGGCCACTCCCTAGTACACAAAGTGACCAAAGGTACAGGAGACATTTTAACCCTAAAATCACAAGTTTTGAATCCCTTTTTAAAATTCTTCACAATACAACCTAAGGGATCCGGAATCGTTGACTGCGACGCGCCCATACTTATCAATGGAACGTCGCTGACAACGAATACTATGCACGCGTACTATTCGACAATCACACCCGTTTCCTCTGGGAACAGCACCACGTGGTACAGTTACCAAGTGAAACGTATACAATAACACAATAAACACTCAGGGAATTCCCGTACACACACAGCTGTTACACCAGTCACTAGATAATCAATATTATGCCCTTTGGCGAAACTATACAGTCACCCACGCTATAATTCTCTATATACGAATTACCCGTCTATAACACACCCCAGTAACATCGTCTTTTACAAATAGCGGTTACAGTACGGTTAGCATAGGTCAAAGCACAATTTAAGGTCACAATACAATTATTAGTGGTTATGGTGTTAAACATGCAATGGACGACAATTATTAGTACTTATATACAGTGTCAGTAAATATACAGGGTTATGGTACCGTGCACTATAATACAGCAACACACTATTAACACTCTCGCTAGACGGCTGAGCTCGCGCTATCTAACAAGATATACACTTTACTAAACAATCTTTATCACATTTACAATTCCCAACTAAACTATTGGCCAGTACCTTGAATGGACTACCTAAAACTATATACACCCGTTTTGGTTAGCCACACTGCCCAAGCACCTCTTAGTCGATTACTATCAAAAATCTAGTGGGTTCCAAATTTACACGCCTTCCCACTTAGCCAAGATAGGTTGAGAGCTAGCGAACCGAATTTACACAGGCGCCGCTTAGTCTCCCGGTCCCTCCGACCTAGCGAACGTAATATACACCCTAGAACGCTAGTCTAGACAAGACACCGGTGTCCGGCTAGGGCTATTTACACAGGACCCCGCCTGACTAACCAAATCAAACGGTCTGACTAAAGAGCGTTCGATTGAGCGGTGCGCCTTCGCTCCTTCCCTCCGACAGAGGGGGCAGATTCCATACACAAATAACCCCTTATGGGCCTACCGCACAATCGGTATACCCCTAGTGGGTCTGCCGTCTAAAACAGCAGTTGTCTTACCTCCTCGTTCCTGAACCTGAGTTCACACTCATCGACGGGGACACCCCAGCACTTCTTACGTAGAGGCCGATGATCTCCTGGACAACAGACCAGTGGCGCCGAGACGAAGGGAGGTCCACGCAGAAGTTCAGGGGTGCAGCCGTAGAGAACGTGGGCAAAGATAGACCGTCTCACGCCTCTGCCTCTCAGCTACCGTTGAACGATGAGCTTCCCGGCCAATGCACCAAATGATACCGGAGAAACTGACGGAAGCGAAGCACAGAGAGATGGACACAGGTTTCTTCAGGAAGGAAGAGATTCTTTATTGGATCACCGATCGGGACTCAGAGGGACTAACGTCACCAAAATACAACAAGTTCTGAGCCCCGGACAATAGTGCAGGCTCCTTATATAGGCATATAACTCCTCCCATATTAAGCTCCACCCGCACATTCTCTTGACCAATCAATACAAATAAGAATTAACTTCCTGCTTGACCGCATGGCCTGTCCAGCACAATGGAGGAGGGGAATACTACATCCTGTATTCTTGCACATGCTCCGTACACTACTGATCGTATCTTGCCTCGTGCAACCAACTGATCGATACGTCAGCATATGCACGTACACATGCCACGTGGTAATCTCGGCCTACTAAATTTATTTTTACCGAGATTCCACCACAATAGTAGTTTGACTGTTCAAAAAAAACCCACAAAGGCCTACCATTTGTAAAAGAAGACACTCCAGGGTATCTCATAAGGTGCATATTGTGCTTTAACATGCCCCCATTTTTTTACCATTACATGCCAAAGTATGTGGTAAAAAATAATTTTGTGCATTTTTTACATACGGATTGCATTTTTGCTGGGCATTTTGTATATTTCATGTGTGCCACTGAGTTCAAACCCCCCAAATTATGCTCAGCTAAGTCTTCTGAGTAAAAGGACACCCCCATTGTATGTCTATGGCACTATTTTGTGAAGCTACATTGCCATATAGGAGACCAAGCCATATCAGTTTTGACCGAGCTTTGAATTTTGACGCCGGGCCTATGTGCAATTTCCAAGCATCTTTGCAGGTTTTAAATTCAAACAATACCACAAAGGCCTACCATTTCTTAAAGTAGACACCCCAGGGTATTTCAAAAGGCATATTTTGAACCTTAGCGTGGGATAATTTTTACGCTAGCGTGTACCAGGTGTAGTGGTTATAAGCGTTTTTTTCTGCCTTTTTGACACACAAAGTGAGTTTGCACAGTATATTTTGCAAACCATATGTGTACTACCACTGTATAATACTTCATATTTTGCTCAGCTATGTCTGCTGAGTACAAAAATACCCCCGTATGTACCTTTGCCAGGTATATGTGGACATCGGAGGGGCACATTTGGGACACAGCCATTCCATTTTTTTTAAAATTTTGAATTTTTACGCTGTGCCCATGTCCCATTTTAGAGTATTTTACCAGGCTATATAATCCAAATACCCCATAAAGCCATACCATTTCTTAAAGAAGACATCCCAGGGTATTTCAAAAGGCATATTTTGAACCTTAGCGTGGGATCATTTTTCCGCTAGCTTGTACCAGGTGTAGTGGTAATAAGCGTTTTTTCTGCCTTTTTGACACACAAAGTGAGTTTGCACAGTATATTTTGCAAACCTTATGTGTACTACCACTGTATAATACTTCATATGTTGCTCAGCTATGTCTGCTGAGTACAAAAATACCCCCGTATGTACCTTTGCCAGGTATATGTGGACATCGGAGGGGCACATTTGGGACACAGCCATTCCATTTTTTTTCAAACTTTCAATTTTTACGCTGTGCCCATGTCCCATTTTAGAGTATTTTACCAGGCTATATAAACCAAATACCCCATAAAGCCATACCATTTCTTAAAGAAGACATCCCAGGGTATTTCAAAAGGCATATTTTGAACCTTAGCGTGGGATCATTTTTCCGCTAGCTTGTACCAGGTGTAGTGGTAATGAGCGTTATTAAATATATTATTTTACTTTTTAAAACTTTTTTTACTTTTTAAAACTATTTTTTAAACTTTTGTTTTGATTATTCATTTTTTTTAAGTTTCCTAAACTTTCGTAAAACTTTTTTTTACAGATTTAACATTTTTCTAAGCTTTTTTTTTTACGTTAACCCCTAACTAGCAGTAAGCAGCACTAACAGTAAATTCCCCATTTTCCCATAACTCCCACCCACCCCAGCTAGCAAAATATTTAATTATACAATATTTAAATTAGTTAATTAAATTAATTTAACCCCTGAGGGTTAAAAAATAAATAAAAGTTAATCGTCAGGGGTTAAAAAAAAAATTAGAACAGTATAATACTGTGATCTGTATTTTGATCACTGTAGGCAGTGATCGACTGGCAGGGAAGGGGTTAATTTTTATTTGGACTGGGTAAAGGGTTTATTTTTTTTAATTTTTTACTTAAACGTTATTAAAACTTTTTTTTAACTTAATTTTTTAACTTTTTAAAGCTTATTTTTAAACTTTTTTTAACGTTAACCCCTAGTTAGCGTAATACTAAATCCCCCAATTCCCCACTAACTTCCACCCTCCCCAGCTAGCTAAATTTATAATTTTAAAATATTTAAATTAATTAATAAAATAAATTGAACCCCTGAGGGTTAAAAAAAAAAAAAGAATTAACCCTCAGGGGTTAAAAAAAAATCAGATCTTAGTAAAATGTAATCCCTGCCAATTGATCACTGTAGTCAGTGATCAATTGGCAGGGAAGGGGTTAATTTTTTATTAAAATGGGTAAAGGGGGGGTAAAGGGGGGTGGGATTTTAATTTTACTATTTTTTTTTCCACCAGGGGGCAGGATCACTGAAGATCCGTCTCCCTGCACTTCACACAGAACCAGGAAGTGCAGGGAGGCGGAGGTGAGTATAGAGAGCACATGTGCCCGCTCAGACATGCTGTCAGAGCGGGCACATGTACTGGGGCAGCCCGATCCGGTGCTCCCGGTCTGCCTCTAATGCAGAGGCAGACCGGAGCACCATTAACCCCACGATCGCCGCGATTGCGGCGATCTGGGGTTAATTTTAACGGGTGACGGACGAGGTCCGTCACTCGTCATTAACGCATTCCCCTGAGTGACGGACCTCGTCCGTCACTCGTCGTTAAGGGGTTAAAATGTACTTTTTACCCAATATTTATAACTTCAAAACCATACATCACATTCACATAAAAATACATATCCACAATCAATCCATTCAGGGGAACAACATATTAAAAAATGTCATGAATCAGACCAGGGGTTCAAAAGTTAGTAATAGTATCTTTTAAAACCCCTGTCAGCATGACTTTCCAGCTCAGACCGGTTACCTCCCACAATGCCTCACAATCCCTCCCCTCTGGCCTGGAGATAATTGGGGAAGGAATCTAATTAGCTCCAAGGACTGAGGCAAAACTCCATTACCCACATGGCAGACAAAAAGACAGTAAAAGACATAAAATTACATACTGATACATTTAACACATAAAACACACATTTCTACATATCCCCAGTTTAACCGAACACATAAATACCTACATAATATTTAAGACAGTATTACTGTGATATGTTACAAAGTCTTAAAGGGACATTATTCCCAAACGTCCCAATATGTCCACGGATGATTCTAAAAGGGCCAGCAGCAGCAATATAAACTAAAACATGCCCAAACATAGTTCAAACGTACCAATTTTCCAGGGGCCATAGTCAGCAGGTAGGAGGCAGGCAGCCAGGCCCCTCCAATGTCCCGTGGCGAGGCGGTTTCCGCCACATGTGTTAATGTGAGTGAGTGTGTGTGTCTGCTAGTGTGTGTGTGTCTGTTAGTGTGTGTGTTTGTTAGTGAGTGTGTGTCTGTTAGTGAGTGAGTGTGTCTGTTAGTGTGTGTTAGTGAGTGTGTGTGTGTGTGTGTGAGTGTGTGTGTCTGTTAGTGTGTGTGTGTGTGTTAGTGTGTGTGTGTGTCTGTCACGGAGTGTGTCTGTTAGGGAGTGTGTTACTATGTGTGTGTCTGTTAGTGAGAGTGTATGCGTGTCTGTTAGTGAATGTGTGTGTCTGCTAGTGACTGTATGTGTCTGTTAGTGAGTGTGTATGTCTGTTAGCTAGTGTATGCGTGTCTGTCAGTGAATGTGTGTGTGTGTATTTAGAAGGCAGGGCAGGGGGAAGTGCTCACTCTACACACACGCAATCCCACAAGCAGGCTCCATACACATGCACATGCGTTCCTGGCCCTTTGTCCTCTGGTATCCCACTTATGGAGACACCAGAGACAAAACACAAGCAAACACTGCGCAAGCATGTTAATAAATTTGCTTGTGCTGCGCAGAACAAATACAGAGCCTTTTTCTCATGCGCAAGCTCTTCAGCAGAGCTCTGCACATTGAGCCAACATCCTCTCTGGCCATGCCCCCTTCTCAGTGGGCCTCTGTGATTTAAAAACTGCCTGGGCCAAATTTTGTCCCTAGTCTGGCCCTGCACATGACCCCTTACACAGTTACACTTCGTCCCTTACTCAAACACACATACATTACATTTTCCTAAGCACAAACTGTACAAACACACCAGATCATACACACACACACACACACACACACACACACACACACACCATCTATACTATATTCTAGTTAAAATATGTGGGTGTGTTTTATATTCCGAAAAATACTGCACCATGACCACTTCAAAACACTGAAGTGGTAATGGTGCTTGGAATAATTCTTTCTTTATAGATTTTGTGATAGTATAAAAGTATTATCCTTTAAACATAATTTAAATACCCTAACCAGCAAATTCTCTTTAATTTCAGTAATTTTAGAGTTAATACACGAATCCTAGAATTGTGAAGGACTCAGTTGCACACACAGATGCACAGATGATGCACAGATATTGCCAAATTCTGCTCAGCTAGAAATCAAAGATTTACAAAGAAACCTTTTCAATTTTCCACATCTCTAACAATCTGTAGTGCATAAACCTCTGAACCTGATACGTGTCTGCTTTATGCTTGCTGAATAACGCATGCAGTCACTTTAACTTTCACATAATATTCTGAAAACATAAAAAAATTTATAATCTTTTAGGTTGGAAGATTAGCAATACTTTTCTTTATGTGAATGTGATAAAGGTTAAACCCACATACCAAAGCTATAAATAAACCTTTAAAAAGCTTAAAACATAATACAAGGAGATTATCTAAACCAAGCGTATAAAACACAGTTGAAACCAGAAATATTTGACATTTTAGCAAAATATATCTCCGTATAGGCACGGACGGGGTTCGAACCCGTGATCTTCGGTTTACGAGACCGACGCCTTACCACTTGGCCACCGCGCCTGCGTCTGATTGTGTGATCAAAAAACAACATGAGCTTCTCACTGGCGGGATTTCACAACTGTGTATATTTATTCTAGTGTTCGATTTACTAAACAGCAGCTCGCAGACACGCAAACCGTGTGTAGTGCACACATTCGACTATCAAACATTTCTAAAAATAAAATAAAATATATATATATTTCTCGAGAACAGTTTGTAAGGAATGCACCAGCGCGGAGAAACGTTTTCAAGTTATTAAAAAAAAAAAATAAAAAAAAAAATATATATATAATACGGGAAAAAATGCTATATATTTAAAATACTGAACAAATATAACACGATATGGAAAAAAAATAATTCTGTATATTAGCCCTAGTAAGTCAATAAAAAGTGTTTTTAGCGTGTGGTCGTTTTGCATGGGTCTCAAGCAATATATATTATATTATTATATGTCTTGCTGAATATTCAGACAAAGAATGGAGTGTTCTGAATTCTATTCCATTTACCAAACTGGACATTCCATGGCGTTCTGCTATCATTAGTATTCGTCGTCCAGCCTTTTTTTTTTTTTTTTTTACTGTCCATTCCATGAAGGAGAGGCTGACAGAGTACACAGCACTTTACATGCAGGCTGAGAGCTTCCCGCCCTCTGTGTACCAATTCTCTCAGTATATGCTATTGCCAACATGCTTGTATAGCACATCCATAACTAGGTCAGTTTATTTGATCTATTATAGTAAACGCTGGCAGTGAACGTTGATGGATCCAGAAGAAAGGAGGTGAAGTCCTGTACTGATTTAATATTATACTTTTGGGTAAGGAACCAGCGGGGCTGCATATTCAGGTATTACTGAACTAAAGCAGGGCGTTTTAAAGCATTTTAAAAATTTCATTATGTTCAGTAGTGTGTTAAAAGATAACTGCTAGTAGCACAGATCTTCCTCTTAAACCATAAAACGTACATCATTCCTCACATTTTAAATTGACAAGAAGGGATATTTTAATTTTGGGGGTGTGGACAGGGGAGGGTCTTCTCTGAGAAACTTTAGTTTATTACTTACAACAATTTATGCAACTTAAATGGAAGTTAGAACAACAACACTGCATTTTATTAATGCAGACTGATTCCTAAGCACATTTATTTAAAGTATTTTTTTTTTCTTTTTACTTTTTGGAATGCAGCAAGCCAGGCATATGGCGATCTGTACACAGATTGTTAAGACAACAACATTGTGTGCTTATGGGAGAAAAGGCAGATCAATGCAGTGGCTGTGGAGAAGCTTGTTAAGGCATCATAAGTCACTATTCACAAGAGGATTGCCCTCAGCTATCCAGAGGATCCAATATCATAACTAGAGTATTGTGGAGGGCAGTTTCTTGACACGCCGCTGTGCTAGGATCGAAGATTTGATTGGCTGCAACTGAGGAGTGGGCTTAGAACTGTTTAAGGCTAAGTATGTGGCAGCCATAGAAACTTTGACCATCTGTACATCCTGCCGATTGAGTTCACTCTGAGGTAATAAATGTCTCTTTGTTATCCATTCATGATTTCAAACTTGGCATGCAGTAAGTCGGCGATGAGGATTCACGTGGAGCATACGAGTTATTAAATCCTTTGCAGAGTCAGAAACTGTGTTCCAGTTTTCCCCCTCTCAAGGTAAATGTTCCTGCCCCAATTCGAGTCAAATTTTCTTCAGGGGAGTCTTCTGGGCCATTTGCAAACGGGGTATACCCAGCCAACATGGTATACAGAAGGATGCCCAAGCTCCAAATGTCACAGCCCTCGTCATAACCATGTCGCTTCAACACCTCTGGGGCCACAAAGATAGCTGTATAACAAGGAGTCATGAGTAGCCCATTCTCAGCCCGCAGTTGCTTTGCAAATCCGAAGTCACATATCCTAATAGACTCTGGGTTACCAGATTCGTCAACATAGAGAATGTTACTGGGCTTTAGATCTCTGTGAACAGCCCCTTGGAATTGCAAATATTCCATAGTCTTGCAAATAGTCAGAAGGACGGCACTGGCTTCACGTTCAGAGAAGAATGTTTGACGCAGGATTCTGTCCAGTAACTCCCCTCCTCGCATAAGTTGAGTCATCATGTAAATGTGGTTCCCTTCTTCATAAACATCTTTCAGTGTGACAATCTGAAAGCTACGGAATCTGTTGGCGCTATATAAATCGCAATAATAATAAAAAATAATAATGTTAGGATGTTGACTATATCTCTGCAAGATTTCAGTTTCTTCTGAAGGATCTCTCTTGGACTTGTCTATAACTTTCACGGCATACTCCATGTTGGTACCCTTGTGAATGCATCTTTTGCACATAGAAAATGAGCCAACGCCGATTGTCTCACGCACATTGTATACATCACTGAACAGAACATTTTTGCTGCAAACCTTTGGTAAAGACAGCTTTGTAGAACCAACCGGTGGATTGCTTATCCTCCTGGTCAAGAGTTGGAGCCACAAAACTGAATCCATGAAACATCTGGTGGGCTCCTGCGTTGGGGGGATTCCAGGAAAGTCTTTTGGCGTTCGTGAAGTGAACTCTGTGTCAAAGTAATAAGAGTCGTCTGGCTGAGTAACTGCTAGTTTGAAAGGTGGGCTAAGCGCCCTACGATACAGTCTATTCCAATCAATTGTTGAAAAAAAGGGATGGCGTTTAATTTCTTCTGTACCATCTACGCTTGATCCTAATCTGTTTGTGGGATTCCGCTTAAAGAGAGCACGTAATAATGCCTGCACCTCATTGCTGAGAAATGGAGGCATCACGAGTTTGGCTTTTAATATTAGCGTCATTGTTTCCTTGCAGTCTTTTCCTTGAAATGGCAGGGAACCAGTCAGCTTCTCAAACATGAGAACTCCATAAGACCACCAATTGGCACTGTGCGTGTGACCTTGCCAGTTTACAACCTCAGGATTCAACTGTATTCAACTGTACCACAGAATGAGTAAGCCTCCTTCTCATGGTCTATTGATTCTTTACTCAGACCAAAATCGGTCAACTTTATGTGTTCTTCATCAAGCAAAATGTTCTCAGGTTTAAGATCACGGTAGATGATTCCTAGACTGTGCAAATGATCAAAGCCCAAAGCCAATACAGCCAAGTAGAACTTCACATCCTCCTCTATAAACATCACCTCCTTTGAAAGACGAGTGAAGAGATCACCTCCCCTCAGAAAATCAAGGATCAGGTACAGTTTACCCTCTGTTTGGAAAGCACAGTGTAGCTTCACCAAAAAAGGATGGTGTACATCAGCTAAAATATAACTTTTCATCTTGATCCTCACTCTGTCTCGCACTTTAAGAGTGGCTTTCTTAAGGACCTTCATTGCGTACAAATGGTTGTCAACACGCGGAGTTATCTTCTGTACAAAGAATACTTTGCCTAATGATCCCTGTCCGAGCACCTTGAGCAAGACAAAGTGTGATGAATCAGCCTTCTCTGAGCCTTCTTTAACATGATGCGTTATATTAATCTCCTTCACAACCACTTCATACTTATTTGCGCATTTTATTCCATCTTCTGGGGCTGCGTGTCCGTTCTCCGTTTCTTCTTCCACCAGTTCCACATCGGGCCACAGCTCCATGAGTTGAGCGAGAGGCATGTTCACGGTTCATTGCCCTGAGCTCTACAACGTTAAAGATGAACGTGAAACGTGAAAGCCTTCTCTGCAGCCAGGTCCCTGCGTTCTGATCAACGGCCGCACCTGACAAACACACCGATCCCTGTCACTGCGCTCCGAGCCGCTGTCTCTCTCCTGAGTACAGAGCCGCACTTATTTAAAGTATTTTAAAGACACAATGCAGTGGGTATTATTGGTTTAGAGATCTATTATACACTCCGATACACTAACAATATGGAGCTCATAGAAAAGAGGGTAAGTTTGATTTAGGCCAAAAATAGGTACTGTCCCTTCTAACTAGGGACAGTTGGGATGTATGGACTACAGTGGTATATTTATGTTTTATTATTCCCTTCACTAGGGCATCCAAATGCATCCCCCTTCACCATTAATTACACACTCTAAAATAAGATAATGACTGCTGACCAATCCTCTCCCCCACGTTGCCCCCAACAAAAACACGAGACCAGAAATATGGGTAAGGGCAACGGCCACAGCTTTATTAATTGTACAACTTTTTTAATGGACCAGCATTCTATCCAATTGTCAGTTGTTGGGTAACTTCCCCCAACAGACAGGTACCACTTACTTGTCCAGAGTTCGTATCCAGAGACGTCTCAGCCCATTTCAACAAGTGCCATAAAAAGGACCCTAATGGGCTAATCTTTCTGGGTATCCAAATAGTTAATAAAGCCTGGAGAGGGGGAGACCATATAAATGCAATAGGTAGGGAAGAAATGAAATGGGTACATCGTTTGGGAACTTTAGAACCAAGAGGTTTGAACATAGAATTTGACCTGTATAATTTCCTGTAAAATGGGTAATAGATTTTGCACCTTAAATTTCCTATTTGGAATCTAATTAGAATAATTTTTATTTTTTAGAATACTGTATGATAAAGATTTCTAGAGATTTTTAACTTGGTTTTTAATAAATGTAATATCTGACTGAGTAGATATGTGTAATATGTATATAATTAGCACACAATAAGATGATAAAGATATGTGTTACAAAACGCCATTTAGGCGATATGGACTTTAAGGATGAAGTCTGTAGTGAAGAGCTTTTGGACTGATATTTAGAGACTGAATTTTAAACCAATGAGAGAACGCAATGGGCGGACATATGTTAATGAGAGTGGATTTAAATGAAGACAGCAGCAGGATGGGAGTGTGATCTGAGGAAGCCGAATCTGAGGCGAAACGCGTCATCAAGCACGTCCCGTGGTTACGTCACGTAAGCCCCGCCTCCAGGAAGTGTCTGCGGTAGTGTGTTTGCCGGCAACCAAACCGAACATTTTGTCCAGAGGAGGATTAAGGGAGCTAAGTGGCACCGTTTTTATACTGTGGAATCTTGCAGATATTAAAAGTTATTTTTCGTTTACAAGCTGCTGCCGTCCTGTGTATCTTTCATATACAAAGCGGATACAGTTGGAGCAGGCTTATCTGCTCCCCACTTGTGAGTGAACCCAGAGAGAGTTTGTCTCCATATGCTATATTTACCTTACTGTATTACGCTATGTACTTTTCTTTTTATTTTCATGTATATGCACAAATAATTTGAAGCAACCAATTCGAGGTTACATACAGCTTGGTATTGTATCCACTTCAATTTTTTAATTTTGAGTTGCACTTAAGCACTGTGATATCAGTGATATCAGCACATTGGCACTTTTGTGTATGTTCACGTGTGTATTAAGTTAATACTACACTCACAATACTAAGATTGTGAATTACTATCGCACAAATATTTTACATTGGTTTTTAAAGAGATATTGCACAATTTTTTGTCTTAAAGGCACAGCGCACCCTTTTTCCTATACAGCAGTCATGTCTGCCCTTCCTTTCAATCCAGAGCAGTCCTTAACCACACCTACCTAAAAAGCCACATTCACTCCCATAGCAAAAAACACTGATACACATATATACCTCCCAACAGTTCGCAGTATATACCTCCCAAGAGTTAGGCAGTACTTTCTGCCTCCTGTTCGTCTTTTCCCAGCCCCCTGTTCTGAGTTCATACATCTCAATATTGGGAGGTATGCTCATATGTATTTTTTTTCCACACTCACAAACCATCCAAACAGAAAATCACATTCAGCTAACTCAAACACGCACTTAGCCAATTTCACACCATTACACTCAAAACCCCACACACAATCACACTCAGACAGCGCTCACACACAATTACAGTCAAACAGCTCCACACATGCATAGCACACTTAACCAACCACCACTACTTAGGTAGGGTTACCAGAACCACCATGTTTTCAGGGACACATATCACATAGACATATATATATATCACATAGACACACACACACACACACACACATATATATATAGGCAACACATGAACAGGGTTGCCCTGTAATATGTAGAAATCAGAAGAAGATGTATAAGATTAAATCATTAGGCAATGAAGAATCATACAGAATATGCATTATACATACTGCAGGACAACTCTTTATGTGTTTTCATAAATATAAGAAAATGTCCCTGAAAACATGGTGGATATGGTAGGGGGCTGTTGTAATTGGGAGAGATATGTGAGGATACAATATCCACCATGTTTTCCAGGACACATATCATTTATACAATTAAGGGATTAAATACTGTAGCATAAAACTCTCAGGCAGACCCTCCCACTTCCTTTTTCTTTGATGAGTTCTAGCAGGGGAGCAAGAAATCCGACAGAGACAACTATAAGTAGACACAACCAAACAAAAACCACCGGGACCAGAAGAAGTCCCAATCAACTGTAAACAGATAGAGACATCATGAAAGTAAATTGCCATGGCAGAATTTCATGCAAGTCACAACAGCACAGCGAATGGCACAGTGCAAACAGGCAACAAGCACCACAACATCATAGGAAATGATTAGATAAAACAGACACAATCATCAAAACATCTACCAACACTCAACAAAGAACAAGAAAAATCCCAGAGAAGCATAAGAAAAAACAAGCAGGGTGGGAAATATTTGCCTCCTGTCTTTAATAAAATGTAGAATATTGCTTCACCAAGGCTAGAATAATCCCTAATTTTATAGCAAGACAGGAGGGTTAATATTTGCTATTTTAAAACTTAGTATGGAGGCAGAAGAAAACATGAGAATGTGGATGAAAAATAGAACATACGGAAAGTCAGCTCCCTAAACCAATCCGCAGAATGGAGAATATCCGAAAGGGGCCCTCCAGAATCCAGAGCAGCGCCCTGAACCGAATGTGCACAAAGGACTTCTCCATGCCGGCAGAGGCAAAAAGCCACCGAACCCAATGAGCGACCGTAGGTGCGCAGACCACCCTAAATGGTTGCACGTAGGAAATCAGAATGTGTCCATGGGCCAAGGCATGAAGGCATAAATCCCTGTCTTCTTCCTGACAAGCAGGATGTCGCATAGAAAGCAAGGGGAACCTAACACCCGTTCTGTCGCTCCTTTCTCTAACAAGCAACTGCATCGAGGGATCCACGAACCCGATCCGGAAACTGGAGACCATCTGAAGCACCTAGGGTCTCCTATGAGAACATCCCACGGAGGAGAAAAATGAAACATCCTGCCAGCAATTGCTGAGTGTGGTAAGCAAGGAAGGACTTTTAGCCCGGGTGGATGAGGACCCGAGAAAGCAGCTCTGCTGGTCGCACATCCCCACTGCCGACCAGCCCTAGAGGAAAAACGACCACCAGAACGGAGGACCTTCATATGGGACAAACTGGGCCTTGATGAGGGATTTGTAGATCCACACGTCCTGGTTCAATTACTGTAAGAAGGCATCCCCAAAGAGCAAGCCTTTGACATCAGGTCCTAGTTCATTAGAGGCCAAGTCAGCGAGCTTGCCGTCCAATTTGTAAAGAGCTGCCTTGCTTTGCTCGATGGAAAGTGCCATATTGGCGGTGCCTAACAAGTAATTGGCACATTGAGCCCATTCACGAAGGTAGTATGGTCTGAGTCAGCAGGCCGCTGATATCCAGGAGCTTGTTTTGGGCAGAACGTACACCCTGCTCGAGGCCCTTGCGCAGGTTCTTCCTGGAACGCGTCATAAACGTGGCACACATTGGGTCACAGTCAGGGGTAAGAGCCACCTTATCCGGCAGTGTTGAACAAGGACACTCCGTCCTAAGCTTCGCCAGACTTTCTTATCCAGAGGGCGGCTAAGTCAATATCTGAGGATCTCCACAGTATGGCCAGGGGGCACCCATTCAGGGGAGCGTGGTGCTTGACCAGATGTGGGTCGAGGGGGGTTGTCCCGGAGGATTCAGAATCTCCATGGGGTCTTCAGCATGAGGAGACTGAGCATCAGTCGGGAAAAAGTTGACCATCGTCTCCATAACGTAGTTGGAGGAAACAGCGCCCGAGCTCCCAGCCCTCTATTATCTAAGATATCATAATCAGGGTCCCCCGAGAAGGTGGGAGAAGCTTGTTCGGCAATACAGAAGCCCAGTCTAGTAAACCGGGCGGCAATTTGCCTTTGACAGCAGGGGTGCCCTGGCCCTACCTGGGCCGCTTACATGAAACTCATATCCAGGTGGCAGAGAGACTGCCAGAGACAGATCCACTAGGGCCAGAGGCGAGAGAAGTAGGTTGCGAGGCAGCAGGGGTGGCATCCCTGTGGAGGGCGGCAAGCACCTTAGGTAGAGAGACTGCTATAGCAGCACACCACCAGACCTGGAGGCCTTCGGGTTCATGAAAAACTGATACTTCAGCCATAGTAGCACCTCTGAGACAGAGAAAAAAGGTACAGGTCCTTGTGGCAGAGAGAGCACGGCCGGCTTGAGGTCACCCAAGCACCATAGCATAAAGCAGTACAGCCCAACAGAAAGAGGGGGTCATCCTCGGCCCGATAGAAGACCTTATATTTTCCAGGTGAGGCCCAGTGGGCCGAGGACAGGGCTGGGGAAGGGGTGGGAGAAAGCAGGGGGTGTCACCCAACCTAACGCAGTGCACCCAAGCACCACACACACAAGGGCTATCCTGATTATTGGCAAATTGAAGACACACACCCCTCTTTCACAGGAGCACTCGTGATTGGCTGTATCACGATCTCCTGCAACCAATCCATGTACAGACAGGGAAATATATTTGTAAAATAGCAGGAAGTACACTACCAATTGAAAAAGCCGAACGGACCAAGCACCATAGAGTTCAACTTTTTCTCACACGGACACCACACCGACATGTCACACTCACTATTAATATAAACGTGCATGCATTGTTTATTTTACTTTTTAAAACTGTATTACTTCTCTTCTTGCCACAATATGTTGTAATGTGCCGGTTATTATTTGGCTTGCGACTGCTATTGGGGCTTAGCAGACCTACTGTTATAGTTATTATTATACTATTTGTAGATATTGGCCTAAAATCTCAGATGCTAACATTTGTAGCTCTCATAAGCTACCTGACAGGTGCAGCAAATTCTCACCACTTTTGCTTGAGTATTATAGATTAACGTGGATACCTTACAACATGTATTATATATTACTGGTGGAATCCTGACATGTAATTTAGTCCCCAGGCCACAATCCCGTTCATACCAATCTTGTTACTGCTTGTACGACTTGCCCTTACACGTGTTTTATATCTTGCGCTATACATAGTGGCATGACCACCTCCTTTATACTTATATTTTAATAATGTACAAGTTTTATCTGTTACCTACCTGTTCACATTGAATGTCGCAGCTTGTTAGACCATATTGATGTTTTAATCTTGACCAACAACATGAAAAGTGTGAAATCCTTGCCATGTATTTACCTCCGTTGATATACTCCTATAGGCTGTTATGTTATGCTTTTTTGTCAAGCAATTAGCATACACAGCGCGTCTTGCTGTGTTTTTATTTAACTCTCTTGATAAGCTCACAGGGTACACATGTGGCTTAGGGCACATAGTATTTATGCAATAAGCAACACTCATGCACCCACTCTGCCCCAGAGGCAATACTAACCTCGCAGGTTCAAACCATGGTAAATGCTTGATGTTTACATATATTCCTGATAATATTCCAATTGTCTACTCTACTTTTAGTGGGTACCAGCCTGGTTTAAGCTAAAGTTTAAGCAAATGTTATAGACCTTTATAAAAATTTATTTAACGAAAAAGCCGAACGGAATCGGCGAAACGCGTTTTGGACTCATCACCACTATGTATGTATTGTGATTATTTTATAGAAGTTTTTGTTGATAGAATAAATATAGATTTTTTAAATATACATACTAGTGGACTATTCATCCTGCTCAAAGAAGGGTAGAGTCACCCTAGAACTGGACTCATATACTTATATCCTTAGAGCCAAGTGACAGGCTCTTTTCAAGGTGAGAAGCAAACTATATGTATTTACATTATACCTCACTTGATTAAGGATTTCTGCAACCAAGTTTCCCTGTCTCCCTCCCCTACTCTTTATGTTTTACATGTCTCTGAGGAACATCCCATACGTGGATTCATAAGGTGTATGCCACCTTGAGTGCACAACGGCGCAAGTGATTAGAGCCAATCCATAATAGGCTCTAGACCACGTGAGTGCTTCTAATTGAAGTATATGTTTCCACTTCAAGTCTAATAGTGTTACACTATATACTCTGCAATTTTTTTTTCCTTCAGTTATTCGCACAATTATTATATCCCCAACAGTCTGGGAGTAAGTAATTCATTTTTAGCGCTACACACTTCCACTAATTTGGCACTTGTTTGTTAAAAGAGTGTTTTTTTTTCTTTGTATCTTGTTGTAATAGGAGTAGAGAGTTCCTATTTTTGTGTGAAAGCTGCTATAACCAAGAGCACCTTTATCTTTACTATCTTAAGCCCATTACATCACAGAATACTTTGTATATTAATCGATATATATATAGATAAATACATATAATTACATAAAAGATTACATTAGTATACACGTAGAATTGAAATACCTATAAATGCATATATATTAAAATTCTACGTGTATATTTAACTAACCTTTAACATAATTATGTGATTTTATTAATTAAAATTTGATTGACATGCCTGACAACAGAGAATTTAATTTGCAAGCACTATATTTGACCCTGTACATAAGGGGTACTGTTTTACTTGGGAGACTTCGCTGAACTCAAATATTAGTGTTTCAAACTGGTAAATTGTATTACAACGATGATATTTTAAGTAAAAGTGAAGTTTTTTGCATTTTTTTACAAACGAACGGCACTTTTATGGACGATATTATTGTTTTAATATGTTTTACTGTTTTAAAACAGTAATATTTGTGTTTAGTGAAATCTCCCGAGAATAACAGTACCCCCCATGTACAGATTTTATGGTGTTTTGGAAAGTTAGAGAGTCACATATAAGGCTTGCATTTCACTTTTTTGACATTGAAATTTGCCAGATTGGTTATGTTGCCTTTGAGAGCGTATGGTAGCCCAGGAATGAAAATTACCCCGATGATGGCATACCATTTGCAAAAGTAGACAACCCGAGGTATTGCAAGTGGGGTATGTCCAGTCTTTCTTAGTAGCCACTTAGTCACAAACACTGGCCAAATATTAGTTTTTTGTTTTTTTCACACAAAAACAAATATGAACGCTAACTTTTGCCAGTGTTTGTGACTAAGTGGCTACTAAAAAAGACTTTCAATACCTTGGCTTGTCTACTTTTTCAAATGGTATGCCATTATGGGGGTAATTCTCATTCCTGGGCTACCACACCGTCTCAAAGGTAACATTACTAACCTGGCAAATTTCAATTTGAAAATGGAACGTTCTATATTTGACCCTGTAACTTTCCAAAACACCATAAACCCTGTTAATGGGGGGTACTGTTGTACTCGTGAGACATCGCTGATTACAAATATGTGCATTTATGCAATAAAACCGTATTATGACATTCACAGCTAAAATGTGAGGCGAAACTACTAATTTTTTAAAAAAAAATAAAACTTTCTCACAGTTTTCTTTATTTTATTCATAATAAATTATGTTTCATATGTAAATATTTGATATAAAATAAAAGCCCTGTTTATCCTGAACAAAATTATATATAATAAGTGTGGGTGCATTTAATATGAAAGAGGTGAATTACGGTTGAACAGAAAAATAGCGCAAATTCCAGTTTTTGTTTATGTTTTGTTTTGATCAGAACGTGCACTATTTACTCCGTCCTGAAGGGGTTAACTCCTAAATGGCAGTGAATTGAGCAGTGAAACCTGAGAGGCATGATCTGTACACTAAAACTGCTTCATTAAGCTAAAGTTGTTTAGGTGACTACAGTGTCCCTTTAGCAAACACAGTTTTGAGGCATAATACCAAACACACATAGAAATACAGTGAAAATTCACAATCTAGTAATCTTGCTTCAGGGCGTCTCAAAGAATGCAGCTATTGTGGGAATGAGTCTTATACCGATCTACCTCTCTGTCCTGCAAAAGGAAAGGTGTGCAAAATATGTGGAAAGTTAAATCACTTTAACTTAACTGTAGTTCCATACGTGACAAAAAGGGTCCATGCAATGGGCAAGGAAAGCACTGTTCATGACTGCTGACCAGATTATATTCCTGTTACCCCCCAATAATGACATGACGCCTGAGTATTGGATAAGGGCAATGGCCACAGCTTCATTTGATTTAACTTTTAAACACCGACAGCATTATCACCAGCTGTTGGGGTGACTACCCATCAGACAGATAAACCGTATATTTCCAGAGTCTGTAGAGCCTGCCTTCTGCCATCAGCCCAAGCAGGCTGCAACTCCTCAAAGCCTTGTCACATGAATTATTTGCGCTGGCCAGGAACTCTGCCTTAGCTGTGACAAAAAGAAAAACAGAAACAAACAACACCACAGTAAAAGGGGAGGTAGGGAGGGAGGGAAAACCTGCTCCAAACTTTCCTTCTGCAAATGGTGAGTAACCTCCCCTCTACACCCCTTCTTATACAACAATTATATCCCTCTATATCCCACCTTTTACTGTGGGGCAGCAGTCTTGCTTACCCTTCCTTACAGTCCAGGGGATTCCTGGAAGTGTGCGATGAGATGTTTATCGATTCAGTGACACAGGAGAAGCTGAGCTCAGAGCATCAATTAAGTGTACAAGCTGCTATTACTGAAAAACTACTACACTAATAAGCGCCTATAACTCACACATTTGTTTCTTCTATATTCTATTGTATATTCTCCAACACGTGTGAAGGCTGCTGGCACTATGTCTATTTTTGAAAATAGAAAAAATTATTGTACCAACATAGATGCGGTATTTGTCCACCCATCCACGGATTCAATTAGAGCCACTGAAAGTGGTTTTGACAGTCAGGAATGTAAAAGATCTCTAATTAAAATTATGAGTCAAGGGGGGCGTGGCCGACTGCCGAGGTGGACGGACGCATGGAGTGAGAGCTCCCGGTCCGACACAGCCTAAAGCGTGGTTTACAGCAGCAATTCCACCCGACGGACATCGACACCCGGGCGTGACACCCTAACAACACCTGGCATGGCCCCTGCAAAGCAAACCAAACTTACAGACCCGATCCGCCAGACTAAACGTGACCGGCCGCGAACGGCGCAAGATGGCGGAGGTGAGGAGCTGGAAACAGTGCAGGCCGCAAATATCCACACTGAAGGCGAGGAACTGCATTACACAGACGCTCCGGTCACTGAAAAGAAGTTATTTGCCATGCTGCAAGACTTCAGATTTTCCCTGCAATCGGATTTAAAGAAGGCCACAAATGACATTAAGAAGGAGATAGCTGAGTTGGGGGAAAGAACGAACAATCTAGAAGCGCGCACTGACGATATTTGTGCTGCGCAAGATACCATGGCGGACACAGTTCAATCCCTATTGGAAGAACAACAATTCCTTAAAAGCAAAATCGCGGACATGGAAGACCGCTCACGGCGTAACAACATACGCTTTCGCGGCGTACCAGAATCCGTCACGAGAGACCAACTATCACAATTCCTCCTGTCCCTATGCAAAGCAGTGGTGCCAAACATGGCGGATAATGAATGGCTCATGGACCGAGCACACCGGTTACCGAAACCGCAAAACCTGCGGCAAGACACGCCACGTGATGTGGTAGTGCGCTTTCATTATTATACGACGAAAGACTCTCTACTGCAAGCGGCAAGAAAACTACCTAAACTACCGGACCCATACGCTACTGTACAGCTTTTTGCGGACCTGTCGGCCATGACGATGAGCAGGCGCAGAGAATTCATTACGGTCACAAAGACTTTGAGAAACAACGATATACAGTACCGATGGGGCTACCCAACAAAACTACTCGTATGGAGAAACGCCAAATCACACATTATTAATGATCCGGAAGTGGGGATGCGATTGCTGAAAGAATGGGGACTGTTCCCGCTACAAGACCGAGACGCTGCGAGCTCAAAATCGCCGAATAGACCACATGCAGAATGGCAAATGGCGGGCTCGCCACGAAAACACGTCTGAGACCTGGTACTTGCCCCGACTGTCACAAACTTGAACTTTGTCACATATGTCAACCAAAAGACACTCTGCCTTTATAATGTCACCATGATAAGTACCATGCAATACATTGGGTTGTGAGTATGACAAATATCGAATGTGTATATTATGTGAAATCTGTATGTTACACCTCAGTTACCCCAGATGAGTTCTAGGCCGTAGATAATATCCTAACCATATACGCGAATGTACAGTACGGGGCAAAATACAGACAACATGGGTGAGAACAATACCGCTTAATGACAGGCTGTTTCTCACTCGGCCCGTCTTACCGGTGCGACCCCAGGATGAGTACTGTGAGGAGGGCCGTATGCCCCCTCGCATCTCACCCACGAAGAGCGCCGACGCTCTTAATGGCGCTTTATATGTATTATAGTTGCTCGTTACTTATACCCTTTTTCTGTTCCCCCCCAAACCTCCTATGCTCTGGACTGACCCCACAACGCCCAACAAGAGGTGCAAGTGTTCCCACTAAACCCCAACGCCAGTCGGCATTACAACAGGACTATGGGTGACTCCCTGATAATATTTAATCTAAATGTTAAAGGTCTCAATAGCCCACATAAAAGAAGAATGGCGATGGTAGAGATGTCCAAATCTAAGGCGGCCATTGTTAGCTTACAGGAAACGCATTTTTGTGTTAAAAACCCACCCAAATTTTATACCAAACACTACCCCCAGAGCTACGATGCAATGTCCCCCACTAAGGCCAAAGGTGTCTCTATATATTTTCATAAAGATTGGGTATTTACTCCATCCCAACAATTCGCAAGTCGCGATGGGAGAATACTGATATTAGTAGGCTCTCTAAATGGCCTGCTGATGACGATAGCATCTATATATGCGCCTAACGTTAAACAACAATCCTTCCTCACTAAGGTTTTCCGCAAGATAGATAGCATGAAAATGGGTCACACAATTATATGTGGGGATTTCAACTGCGCCCCAGACCCTGAGGTCGATATACAAAGGGAAGACAATAAATCACCCCAACTTCACTCAGTCTCCCTGGGTCGACACCTTAGGAAATTATTGAATGACCATGACTACTACGACACTTGGAGAGGCCTTAACCCGAGTGGCAGAGACTACACATACTACTCTGCAGTCCACAGGACATACACGAGGATTGACCTCTGCCTACTAGACATTAAAACACTACCCTTTGCCACCAAGGCGTCGATAGGTCCGATTACTTGGTCCGATCACGCTCCACATATAGTGACTATGCGCATACCATACCCAGCTAGAGGTAGAGGCACATGGCGACTGAACGAGGGGCTACTGGACGTGCCGGTCCACCTCCAGAGGCTTCAAACCAGAGTAGTGGAGTATTTTATGACCCATGCAAAATGCCCGTCGTCCACTACCATGCAATGGCTGGCCCATAAGGCGGTCGTGAGGGGCGAACTGATTCAAATGGGAGCTAGGGCCAAGCGAAGTCAAAAAACGCTGCTAGAAAGTACAGAGCAGGACCTGGCTAAATTAGAGGCCATCCACAAAGCAAACCCAAACAAATCCACACACAAGAAACTGATGATACTCCGCAAGCAGCTACACAACCTCCACCTAGCCACAACCGAGCGCCACTTACGTTTTTTAAAACAATCACACTACATATTAGGTAACAAGGCGGGTAGACTGCTGGCAAGGAAAGCGAAACAAATAAAGTTACAATCTAAAATCCCTTACATAACCTCAGATACAGGGGATAAACTGTATAACCCCCAAGATATAGTAGACGAGCTAGCAAAATATTATGCCTCTTTATACCAACTAGAGACCAACTCCACTACACATCAACCTACAGATGACGAAATTTCCAGTTTTCTAGATAAAGCACCTCTACCTAGACTAACCCAGGCGCAATGCACTCAATTAGAGAGCCCCTTCACGCAAGACGAAGTAGAGACCGCGATCCTCTCTTTGCCCAAACACAAAGCCCCCGGTCCTGATGGACTATCCAACTATTATTACATAACACTAGTCAAACAACTAACCGGACCCCTCACATCGCTGTTTAACCATATCATAGATGTAGGGATTATGCCCAAAGAAATGTTGGAAGCACACATTGTAACTCTCCCCAAACCCAACAAACCCCCCACACAATGCGCAAACTTACGCCCGATCTCCCTTTTAAATGCGGATACCAAATTGTACGCCAAGTTACTTGCCTCCAGGCTAAAACAGATACTTCCGGACTTGTCACCGACAAGTAGGTGACAACACCAGACACTTCTTAAACCTGGTAGACTGGGCAAATGCCTCGAAGCAAGCGGGACTTCTACTCGCGCTCGATGCAGAGAAGGCATTTGACCGTCTACACTGGAGATACATGCTACTCACACTTGCTAAAATGGGGTTCCCACCGACCTTTCAATCTAGCATAATGGCCCTGTATCAAAACCCCTCAGCCAAGGTGTTTAGCACTGGTTTCGTATCCAAAACATTTGACATTTGTAATGGGACCCGCCAGGGCTGCCCACTTTCCCCTTTAATTTTCATCCTGTGCTTGGAACCATTGGTCAGAATCGTTAAACAGGACTCGTCTATTCATAGGTTGCACACCCCAGGGGGTACCAAAAAACTTGCTCTATTTGCTGACGACATCTTGCTATTCATTACCAAACCAGAGTCTTCCCTGCCCTCTCTCTTAAACCTGCTGAAAGACTATGGTTTGGTGTCATACTACAAAAACAATATAGCCAAAACGCAAGCTTTACCGATAAATCTACCAAAAGATGTAGCGGACAAGCTGACGTCGCACCACTCTTTTGACTGGCGCACAAACTCTATACAATACCTGGGAGTTAAACTCACCAAATCCCCTCATAAATTAACCAAAGAAAATCATTACCCTATGCTTAAACGCATCACAACTACCCTCGCCAAATGGGTGGGAATGGAGGTTTCATGGCTAGGTCGTATCAACTTGGTTAAAATGATGATCATGCCACATATCCTGTATCTCTTCCGAACCCTGCCTATTTCCCTGCCAAGTTCATTGCTCAAACAGTTCCAAAGCACCATCAATGCACACGTATGGAAGAGAAAACCCCCAAGAGTAGCCAAAGGATGTATGGGTCTCCCATACAACAGGGGAGGGTTAGGCGTACCCGACATTACAGCCTACTACAAAGCATCCTTTCTGGCACAGGGGATAAGGCTCATTAGAGAATATAATTCACCCCACGTCCCATTATGGATGTCTTTAGAAAATGCATGCCTGGACACAAAAGACATTGTTCACTATTTATGGACATGCGCAACGCCTCGGACATCAGCGGGCCCGAACCTTCACTGCTCGAGCATCTTGCTCAGGGCGTGGAGGATCTGGTGCCCTCTGGTGTTGGACCCAACACAACTTTTCAAAAAGGCTCCGCTATCAACACTGGCAGCCTACTCCCCAGACATACAGGTAGGAAAATGGATGGCTAAAGGAGCCAAGGCGGTGGGTGACCTTATGACAGGGGGTGAAATAAAACCTTTTCCAGAACTACAAGTCAAACTAGGACTAGACTCGAGAGACCTTTATCTGTACTTAAGAATTAAAAACATATTACAAACCCGCAGCAAACAGACACTATGCGGACAGATAGACCCTGCATTCACTCCAAGCCAAATATCGCTGTCCAAATTTGCAAAACCCCTTTCCTTATGTTACAACGCGATCACCACCAACAATATCCCTGACAAACTGCAATACATGACGAAATGGGAGAGGGAGCTAGGATATCAAGTCCCCCGGGAGGACTGGCAGGTGGCAATGAAAAACACAAAAAAAGCTTCGAGTGGCCTCTCATTGTGGGAAGCCTATTGTAAAGTAAACATGAGGTGGTACTTAGTCCCACAGAGGTTAGCGGGAATGTATACAGGTGTTACGGACATGTGCTGGAGATGTGAGGCAAGCACTGGTAATATGCTCCACACCTTCTGGTCATGCCCCTCTTTGCAAGATTTTTGGAAACAAATCCAAACCTTAATCTCTCATAAGACGGGTTTCAACGTACCCCTACGCCCAGAAAACTATCTACTCCATACTATACCTGACCTTAGCACACACCCCCACAAAAAGGTGGTTTTAAATATACTTACGGTAGCGAAAATAGCAATAGCCGGTAACTGGAAATGCAAGCAAGCCCCTCAATTGGAAGTGGTAACAGCCAAATTGGATACAATAAGTGCTTATGAGAAGATGGCATATAAACTGTCAGGGCGTTTGGAAAAATATGAACAAGAGTGGGCAAGCTGGCTGACCTCTTAAAAAAAAAAAAAAAAACACATGGCGAGATAAGACACGAAGTCCAGGTGGACAAAAGAGTAGTATAGTGTGCGTTCACACTAATATGTTCTGCACAACAACCTGCTATGCTACTACACTTGTACTATTGTGTATTATTGTGTAAGAGTCCAGGGCTCCCCCCCACCCCTCTCCCCTCTTTTCTTCTGTACCCCATCCCCCACCCCAGTTAGTATAAAATTCCTTAAACTACACTAAAACTGTTGAATGCATCACATTAAGTTCTGTATGTTGAAGACTGTAAATGATATGTACGCACAATGTTCTTATCTATGTATCGTACCTTACATGCTCTGATATGTGTTGCAGATATGCATAAATAAAAACGATAAATGAGAAAAATTATGAGTCAAGAAATCCGAATTAAATGGGAGGTAGCTACCTTGGAAAAATATCTTAGAGAGAATATCTCACCAAGGGGCTTAAGATATACTAAATATCCCACTTTTGATCTTGATGAACTTGAGTTCATGGATGAGTGGACTGAAATGTTGGATTCATTTGCTCTGAAATCTATGTCTTTAATTGTAAAAAGAAGAAATGTGACTGGTAAAATTGGACAAACAAATTAACAATTTGCAGGAGTTGTTAGTAAAAAATACGGAATGTGAGGAATATCAATCAATAGTTGGTGAAATTCAGGATATTCTGAATAAAACAGAAAGAGAAACCATATAAATCAAAAAAAGAAATATAAAAGGGATAGATATGATTTTGACCACAATCAGGTCAGATTGTACCAAAAATCCAAACGCGAGAATATGAGGGATGTATATCCCCATGTATCAAGTGATAAATATAGGAGTAATCCCTACAGACAACCATATAGGGACAACAGAAACACACTATCTAAAAACGAAATAGTCTACCGCCAAAATATAGCTAGTAAAAGAAAACCATCTATCAGAAAGAGAACAGAATGTCCACCTACTCCCCACCTTGATTTACAACACAAAGATAGGCAAACAAGGGACAGGATAGAACACCCATCCACCTCACACCAAGATTCAAGACGACCCATAAGGTTGGATCATAAAGAGAAACATCAAAAACCTAGATCCCCCATTTCTCATTACAATAGTAGGAAACCCCACAACCTAACTATTACTCATAATAGGGTCAGTGCTTTAAATAGAGAACCCGAAATTTTTTTTCAAGACGAGAGACTCAAAGACAAGCACAAGAGTATAGCCCCCACGTGGAGAAGATCTGCATACCCCGACTCCCCATACAAGAGAAGAAGGAGTGTAGAGGAAGGGGAACTATAGGAGGAAAGAGAGTTAAGAAGAGCAAAGAAGGATTGGACACATCAAAATCATTAATTTTCAATTTATCCAGTAAAATATTGACTAAGGCCCAAGATTCAGTTTTGAACAAGGGATTAAAGTTTGTCCCAACTAAAGAATTGGACAAATTTGATATGTATGTGGATTTGAATAAATTCAAGAGACAACTGTGTTTGAAAAAATGTTTTTTGAGAAAGGATAGACATTCCAATGAAGAAACCATACAATCTGAGTTTGTTCATACAACACTCAGAGAAAAATCTGTATTTTTTCCACATAATTTCATCTCTTATGAAATGATAAGCTTTGAAAAAGCAGTCGTGCAAGAAATCAATAATATTAACATTAAAGCACCCAATAGGAATCTAAACAAAAAAGAGTGGCTAGCCTTGAAGGAGTTACAAAGAGATCACAGTATAGTGATCAAACCTGCGGACAAGGGGGGAGGTATAGTCGTTATGGATGTTGATAAATATCTCCAGGAGGGTATGAGGTTGGTGGGCGATGTGACCACCTACCTCCGACTCCCTGGCAATCCAGCTCTTGAGATAGAAATGAAATTTAGGAATTTTTTTGAGGAAGGCAGAGACAAAGGAATCCTAAGTGATCAAGAATATAGATATTTGAATATTCTGCATCCAAGGGTCCCAGTACTGTATCACCTCCCTAAGATTCATAAACATTCCACTGTTCCACCAGGCCGTCCGATAGTCTCTGGAATTAATTCAATTTCCAGTAGACTATCGGAATATATCGACCACTGTCTCCAACCCCTTGTCCTCCAGACCCCAAGCCATCTGAAGGACACTATCAGTATACTCCAAACTCTACGAGATATAACGTGGAAGGAGAGCTACATATTAGTTACGGCTGATGTTAGCTCTCTTTATACAATCATTCCCCACAGTAGAGGAGAGGAAGCAGTAAGGTTCCATTTGGAAAAGTCAGAGTTATACCACCAGGACCAGATAGACTTTGTTGTCCAAGGTATACACCTTATATTATGCAACAACTTCTTCTGGTTCTCAAATTAGTTCTACTTGCAGACCTGCGGTACGGCGATGGGAACGAGGTTTGCACCCAGTTATGCGAATCTTTTTATGGCCCTATGGGAACATGTTTTTATTTTTGATAACGCAGACTGGTGTGCAAACCTCCTATCGTCGTTATATTGACGATATTTTCTTTGTGTGGGACGGCCCGGAACAGAGCCTTAAGATGTTTCTGGCATATTTGAACTTTAACAATTGGGGGATCAATTTAACAGTAGACTACAGTAAAATGAATGTAAACTTTCTGGATCTGACCATTTATATTGAAGAAAGTGTTGTAAAAACTAAAACTCACTTCAAGTTGGTGGATGTCAATAATTATATAGACCTACACAGCTGCCATTTCTCGCCTTGGCTCCTAAATATCCCAAGGTCCCAGTTCCTTCGAATACGAAGGAACTGTACTGACATAACAACATACAACACCCAAGCGGAGAAACTAAAGAGCCGCTTTATAGAAAAGGGATACAACAACAGCAGCCTACAAAACACAATTGAGGAAGTAAAGTCCCAAGATAGACTGCCACTTTTGGAATATAAGGACAAAAATGATAATGGAAGTGAAAATATTCCCTTTATATGTAACTTTAACTCAAAAAATAAGCAGGTGAAAAAAATCATTAAAACATTTTGGCCACTCTTAAGGGCTGATCCTCTACTGTACAATTTACTGCCGGAACAACCAAGAGTGATATATAGGGGAGCTCCAAGTTTATCTTCAAAGCTAGTCAAAAATCACATAAAGAATAACAATCAACCCAAAACTTTCTTGCATAAAGATGGTTTCTTCGGTTGTGGAGTATGTATAGCATGTAGGCGGACAAGTAGCGTCAAGAGACATGTAACCACCTTTAAACATCCACAAGGTAAAAAAGAATATACAATAAAAAGTTTGATTACTTGCTACACCAAGCAAGTAATATACCTACTTAAGTGTACATGCAACTTATATTACGTAGGAAGGACAAAACGGTCACTGTATATAAGGATAAACGAGCATGTCCGAAATATTCAGAAAGGATTCATGCAACACAGTGTTTCGGCACACTTTAAAGAACATCATGGCAGTGACCCACAGCACCTAACCTTCCTTGCAATCCAGAGGGTTCATTTGAATTGGAGGGGAGACGATGTAATCAAAAAATGGGACAGGCAGAGATGCGGTGGATTTTTGATTTGAACACTTTGGCCCCACAGGGTCTGAACGCAGACTTTGAATTGTGTCATTTCTTGTGATCCACCGCATCTCTGTTTTGCCTTATGGTGTATCTGACACACTGTGTATAGTTTCTTGTCTCTTTTTATATATTTTTCACATTTTTTCTATATATACTTTTTTATATTTTTATATATTTTTTATATTAGTTTAGTGACCCTGCAAAAGCAAAATGTAGTGTTTTGAGTCATGGAGTTATGTTTGTTCTTCTTTTCGATAATTGCACTTTATTCCTGTACATATATGGTAATATTCCTTGTCCTTTTTTCCCTATGTTATCTATGGGTTATCAAATGAGAGTGTATTGAATTTGGGACATTTTTCGCTATATTTTGAACACAATTTTGCCAAGTATGATGGGAGTGATGATTTTGCCGCACAGGAAATGAGAGAACATTGCGGCCGCAATGCATTCTGGGCAATGTAGTTCCGCCCATCCGTCTGCAACACATAAACGATTATGTGAAACCAGGAAATCAACTGCAGGTGGAATAGCTGTGAGGGGGAGGAGTTAGACGGACGGACAAACTCCAATAGGATCAAAACTGAAAGGGGCGAGTAGCAATGATGACGTAAATACCGGAACCAGGAAGTAAGACTATGCCGATTGAAAAAGCCTACAGGATAGGTGAAACGCGTTTCGGAGGATCCACACACTTTTTATTTGAATTTTAATGTGTTTACTTTTTAACTTTATTAAATTAGCACTTTTTTGTGCATTATTTTACCAAACAACTGGATCCAGTCTTCAGTGTTGCCAGGTTCCAAAGGGAGTTGTCACCCATATTTGACACAATACTTATATACTCAGAGCCAGTTTTGAAAGGCTCTGAGCCAGGTGAGCATATTCTGTAATTTTTACAACTTTGCTCTGCACTTACAGATCTCACTTAGAGTGTATATTCTTTTGTGTCTCCTTTTCTTACAACACACATTGGAAGCACAACCTCTGAGAAGATTCAAAAAGGGGGGTGTATGTTACCCTAAAACATACTTGCTGAGGAGTTTAGAGCCTGTTTTCTAAAAAGGCTCATAAGCATGTGAGTTTGTTATTTTGCATTTAATTCTACTCACTGGTTGAAACAACTCTGCACTATATAGCCTTTATTTTGTTTCTTTACATGAAAATATATGTGACCCAGTTGAACTGTCCAATTAACTCAAATAGGATGAGTTTATTTTATTATATAGCGCTGCACTACTGTCCCACAGAGTGGTAGAGGGTCTTTTCACTCTCTATCTTCTCTGTGTGTTCTTATTGTACTTTTCCAAAATAGAGCTGGCTTTGACCAATATTCAAGTAGGCTCAAAACAATCTGTAATCCCCGAAATCCCCCAGATCCATATGGTGATACACAAAATAAGAGACATCCACGTCATGGACCACCTCACGGCACTGGTGAGAGGTACCATAAAAGCATATAAAAAGGTCTGGGAACCCTGGAAGGCCACTGATAGAGAGAACTGAGGCAAGAGCAGAACAGAGGGCATCGCCACCATTAACCAACCCCAAACGTAATCCAGACGAAACTCCGATCTCCGTCTGAGGCCCCCCCACCCCCTTCCCCTCTCTATCCGTTACTCTCTTTTCTTATGTGTTATCGGGAGAATTGGAGACCTCGATTTGATGCCATCCACTACGAGCGGAAGGCGACCAAAACAGACAAAGCATTATACTAGGGTCTCCACTCTTCTAATTAGTTAATTGTACACTGTATATTTGTCAACATGTGACGCCAACAACAGTACACCTAAGCTTGAGACAACGAGGATAATACTGTAAGAACCGCATCACACGATGTATACTTGTACTCGACAGTAAAAATGTATGTACTGTGTTATGCATATTTAACCACCAAAGAGCGATGTAACGACACACCAAAAATAAAAGAATTTAAAAAAACAAAAAAACTATCTGTAATCAAGTTTAAGCTGGACACCGGGTCCTCAGTTAACACCATCCCCCTATATGAATACACCAATCTGCTCGCAATGACAGTACAAACACACCTGACCATAACAAAGCACTGTCTACCCCACACCTACATTTTACAGAACCAGGTAAGGATGCCAGATAAAGCCCAGAATTATCCTGGATCTGTGATTATACAAGGGTGTATGTAAGTGGATCGCTGCCCTTATTTTAAATATATTTATATATAATAAATGTGTATTCATGCAATGTTACCCTGTTTAATGTAGTCCTAACGTTTTATAAGTCAATGATTGAATACATATGGCATGCTATCCTCAGTTTGATAGTTTATTCATGTGATGTTTAATTCCTTTAATCTGTTTTCCTCAAATACAAGATAATGTTGTACCTTTTAAATTGTTTAAAAAAAATAAAAAAGGACAGAGGTAGTATTCTCATATTATACAAACACAATAGGTGGAGCAATTTGTATACTTTCCTCTCTGTTCCACTCGTCCACCGGCGTTACATTCCAATTGGAATGTACACTACTTATAAAGACCTACATGGACTCAGGAACATTAATAAAGCCAACTGAAGAAGCCACGCTGGGCGAAACGCGTTTTGGCGATGTTATATACCTTATAGATTTTATCTGCATTTATTTTTATCTGTATACCAATACATTTTTGTTTTTTACCCATTTGGATTTCCGGCTATTCACTGCTGGGAGGTGACTATTACAAGCATCCAGACCAAGCATTTAAACCAGGTATCCAGGCATCCAGACTACACACAGAGGGATTTGGATCACCCAAAAAAGACCCTAAGGTCATCCACACCAGAGCCAGGTTCAATATATGGCTCTACTCTTGTGAGTGCATTCTTTATATGTAGTATCTCTATATAATATTGTGAGTTATCTGCACTATTGTATACCCCTCTGTCTTTGCAGCATTGCTCAACCGATTGAATAGAGAGGAAAGTATACAAATTGCTCCACCTATTGTGTTTGTATTATATGTATTTTTCTTGTTGGTATAGGGGATACCACACAGGTGTTTAGGGCATTCTATCACTATTATATATACACCACTTGTATTGTTTTTAGTATTCTCATATTTGTTGTAAACTAACCACCTGTCAGAAATGCATGCTTCATTCTCATTGGTTACGCCTGTCAACCAAATAACTGTCAACTGAATGACAGCATTCATGCTGTATGTTTGTACAAGTTTAATATAAGTTTGCATGTTTAACTAAAGTTTACCGGTATCCTGAGCATCCGTATATGCCTCACTGAAGAGCATGAATACTACACTAATATTACATCCTGACTCCCAGCATCATGGCTCTCAGTACAGGGTGGCAAGGGAGCTGTGCACCCAGCGCAGGGTATCCTCGCCACCTGTACCGCTGTCTGTTTAGTTAAGTAGGTTGAGCAGGCACTAGCTGTACAGCACCACCGTCAGTAGGAAGGTGTCTGCTCTGTCGAGAGCAGGTTGCTCTGTACAACCCCTGCCACCTGTCAACTGGGGCAGACTGCCACCTGGTTAGCATGCCACTGCAGTGGAGCTCTGTGATAATTGTTATACAAAATGCACATTACTCTGATGTAGAGCTGTAGAGCGGTGGTTCACTACTATGCACATTAATATGAGCATAGGTGTGCACAGCCTATTGTGATGTGGGATTATTAAAAAAAATCCTTATTGTACTTGTATTGAATTATTGCACTAACTCCATTTTAACTTTATACTGTGACAATCCTCCATTTTGTCCTCCTAACCTGACTTCTTCAATCCTCCATTTTGTCCTCATAACCTAACTTGTTCATTTTAAAACTACCTTACATGACAGAATTTCCCAGCACATCTAATACAATAGACAAAGACTGTATTTTCTATAAAGACATGATTAACACAGGAATTGCTGACTTTTCCTTAAACTTGCAACATAGTATAATTTGAAGGCCATGAGAACACAGTAGTAATGAAATGTTCTATTCATAAGAGACCTTGCACCTGGCCACGAGGCCTGAGATCACCGACCGTGTAAAATGACGCTCAAGACCCCCTTGTCCCCACCCGTGTCCAGAACAATCCCACCTCTTGGTGGGTGGACACGGGACTAACCACTTAGTTTTCGAGCCAATTAACAATATTGATAGGTGGACATTGACATAGCCACTTAACACTTAATCCAATTAATGATGCTTATTTACTGATATTCTAATAATCAATGATGACGTAAAATGTCTCTTAAAAGGGCCTGCGCGTCCGCTTTTTAATCACTTGCCAATAAATTTTCTCGAAGTTATTTTAACCTGAACTTTGTGTGTCAGACTTAATTACTTCAGCGTATATACGCAATTTAATTTTATTGATTTGGACAGGAACAGATAGACATTTAAACATTTTGGTTTACTGCTAAAAAGTACCATAACAACTTGGCGCCCAACGTGGGGCATCGGGCTATGTCCGGCCGGTGAGCCGTCCTAAGGAAGACAAGGGTGGACGGAGGAATCCAGGGGGAAGGAAAGGAGATTGATCACCTCCAGGTACACGGTAGAGACTTCTGCAGAGCCACCGGTATGTTCCGGCCCCTTTGATTGACCCGTCCACGTGTCTGTGACTGCTTCCCGGGAGGACATCAAAGACAGGTAATATCTTGCCCGGTGCCTCGTTACTCACTTGTTTACCTGCATTTTAGTCTATCTGTTGCCTGGGTGTGTTTGAATTGTTTGCCTGTTTCCCCATTTTGAGATAAAGGGGGGGTGGACCTGCAGGGGATTTGCCTGGGGTTCTGTCTTGCTTGTTTTCCCCTTTTTGGGATAAAGGGGGGTGGACCTGAGGGGACTTGCCTGGGTCTTCAGTATATCTGTCTATCTGTTTGTATTTTACCCCTTTTGGGATAAAGGGGGGGTGGACCTGAGGGGATTTGCCTGGGTCTTCTGTTGCCTGTTTTACCCCTTTTAGGAACCACGGTGCTGTGGTTGTAGGGAAAAAGGGGGGTTGACCTGTGGATGTGTTCCTGGGGGTCATCTTTTCCTGTTTAACTCTTTTAGGAGCCTCGTGGCTGGGGCTGTAGGGAAAAAGAGGTGTGTTGGATCTGTGGAGATTGTGTAGACTCATAGTTTCCTGGGGATCCTTCTTGTGTCACTTTGATAGCCTAGCTAGCTTCTCTGTGCACGTTACTCTGCTTGCAGAGTGGTGGTACCCTCCAGCTTTGAGCGCTGAGCTGGAGCCATTCCAATTTTTTATTTGTGGTGGATGAATTCGGGCAGGCATTGCTGTTTTCATCGCCACGGAGTAGTGAGACTTATAAAGTGGGTTTTTATAGGGGCACTACAAGGGTGAGGGTAGCGCAGACACTATTAGTGGGCTGCTGTGTCGAGGGAGGCTGGCGGAACTCGGACCGGTGTCAGTTGTTTTCCGCGGCTGCAGGTAGTGGAGACACTACGGGGTTGAGGGAGGTGACTTTGGAGTAAGCACACGAGTAAAGGAAAGGAATTACTGTTGATTTTATTTGAACTGTGATGCATGCACTGTATTTCAACTGTATTGTTGTCTTGTTTGTTTAATGAGGAGTCTCATGAACTCCTGTGTCTGTCTCTAAGGATTTTTTTCCTTGCCTTTCATCTTTTCTACACTTTCTATATTATTATACTATCCACTCCCATTCCTCTTAAAAGAGAAGTGATTGGTCACACACTTCTCACTTCGCTCCAATCCGTGTCTACCACCCCGGGTAGGCGGATTCAGTGACTGGTCTACGTTTTGGGAAGACGCACCTGAGAAAGTCCCACGGTTCTCGGGTGGCAGTCGAGCATTGTAGACGTTCCTGTTCAATTTTCCTTCTCTCTCTCTATATCTAGGATGCTGGTATAGGGGTAAAGGGACTATGGGACAGGATTTAGATAAGCCCAGCAAGGGCTGGTTAGCATGTGATTTAGTAGAGAACAGAGAGGGTGAAGAGATGGTTAAAGGTGTTGAGAAGATTGCAAAAGTATGTAAAATTGCTGTACCGACATGTGGAAGATTGCAACCAGAAAGTTGGCGCAAGTTACTGGCAGAAATGAAAGGCAAGCTTACAGATAATGGTTTATTAAAGACTGCTGAAGCATGGTACAGAGTAGCGAAGGCTATTCAGTTAGAAGGTTGGGTCGAGGAAGAGATAAATCACAAAGGTGTGAAATTGTTTGTGTATCATAAGAATTGTGTTGCTGGGGTTTACCCTCAGCCGGCGCCCCAAAATGGCGCCCAGGGGATGTCTATCCCCAAGGTTCAGTCAGCAATAGGTGATAGCCAGCTGACTATGTTCCCCACTCCCAATCCTCCCGAATCCCATCCCATCACCTCCCCTGTCTGCCCGGTCCTGAATTCTGACGGATCTTTCTTTACCCCTTCCCCTTCTCTAACAGTCCCATCATCCTCATCCATCCCCATGCTCCCTTCCATGCCTAATCCTAACATCTCATCTGCCATTTCCTCCCTGCAATCCCTCTCCATGACTAATCCCCTCCCGTCAGCATCCGCCCAACTAACTGCCCCTCCCTCCCTTGCTCCGACTCCTCCTTCTGCACCCATCCCTACCAATCCCGTCCTGTCTCCTCCCATAACCAGCTCCGCCCCAGTCCAATATCCTACCTCCTTAAATGTACCTACCCACCCTACTCTTCTGCCCTCCCCTGCCTGGCCCTACCCCTTCCCATATCCCATGGCCCTGCCCTACCCCGGTTACCCTCCCTTTCCCCAAGCCACTCCCCAGGTTCCGGTCATGCCCAGTCCGGCTCAGTCTGCCCCGGAAGTGCCCATATCAAACATGGCCGCCACTTCTTCCCTTAATCCTAATGCAACTCCTTTCCCCGCCGCCAATATGGCGGCCCCCAGTTCAGCCCTGATGCCGGTAATCCGCGATGACTACCTGTCCCCAGGTTATGACTCGCTAGCCACCCCTGCATCTGGGGCTCTTTCCCAACCCCCGATCCTTTCACCTCACGCGGGCCCTGCACCGCGTAAGAGAGCCAATATCATAGAATTCGATGACGAAGAGGAGGACAGGGTGTCCCATGTCTCATCGGAGGTTGCTGCGGGAGCCTCAGCTCATCGTTCTATCGATGACCCCTTTGGCCACAAGGGTTGGGGAGAACGGGCCCCTCCTAAATATGTTGCTTTCAACCCCACTCAAGCTAGTGCTCTAATGAAATCACTCCCTGACCCAGAAAAGCAGCCTATGCCCTTCTACCGAGGGATAGTTCAAATTCAAAAGACTTATTCCGCCGCATGGCGTGATCTACTGAGCATTTGTGCTATTAAAGCAGGGGATGCATATTGGCCAAGCATGGCCCGACACCTCAGTACAGATCTGCTCAGCAGTGACGTTGATTACCCCTCTGGAGTAACTTTTTGCACCCAATTAAGAGAATGGGCTAAGGACAAACTTGCAGATCAGGCTGCTGGCCTTACTGATGTTATTCAAGATAAAGGAGAATCAGTGGAAAGGTTTCATGCAAGACTGTATCAAATGTTTACAGATTTGGGGTTTGATCTTACTGACAAGATTCATTCACAAATGCTGTCTGGTGCGTTTGTCCAAGGTGTTAAAGGCTCTATACGCAAGGGAATTATTGCTGCCCGCCCAGAATATAAGGTTGTTCCTCTGGATACCCTGCTCTTAGTTGCCAGAGGGTTAGAATCTGCTCAGACCCCAAGAAGACCCACTTCAGCTCCTCTCATGGTCTCCCGCTCTACCCCTGTTCCCAAGGGCGTCCGACCGGAGGATGGCCATTGCTTTAATTGTAAGGCTAAGGGACATTTTAAAAGTGATTGCCCAGAACCCAAGAGAGAGCCAAGAAAGCCATCCAGGCCTGCCCCGGCCCCCAAGGCCGAGAAAGAGGTTCCGATAATTGAGGAACCCGATGATTAGGAAATTGGCAAGCCTGTGTCTGTAACCCCTGTAATGGCAGTGTCTACAGGGGATAAGGGGGGGCCACTTGCCACAGTGACTTTGCCCATTGAAGGCCACCCTACCACATTTCTGGTTGACACAGGTGCAGCCCGTAGTGTTCTGCGAGAACAAGACCTGCCAGACCCATCCTTCCTGTCCAATATTGATGTTTCTTGTGTTGGAGTGGATGGCCAGCCAAGGCATAGCCCTCTAACAACTCCACTACGAGTTGGCTCTAGCCTGCTTGCTCGCTTTGTGGTATCCTCCACATGCCCAATTAACCTGTTAGGTGCTGATGTTCTTTCACGCCTGCAAGCCTCTATCACCTTTACCCCAGACGGTCAGGTAGAAATGTCTACACCCCTATCTGAATCAGACACCTCAGCCTTGTGCTCATTGCCTCTGATGCTGCATTTAGAAAAGCCCCGTGAGAAAGCAGCAGAATTAAGGTCCAATGTCCCAGAGGTATTAAAAACACAGGTGCCCGCCAAGTTATGGTCCTCAGGCCCAGAGGACATAGGTCACCTAAATGTTCCCCCTGTGGTGGTAAAGCTTATCCCAGGAGCTAAGTTACCAAGAAAACCACAATATCCTTTAAAACCAGCACAGGCTGCAGCCATTTCTACCCAGATCAAGGCACTCTTGGAGAAGGGTGCCTTGGTAAAATGTAAATCTGAATGCAATACCCCGCTATTTCCTGTGAAAAAGAAAACTCCAAAAGGTGAGCCAGAGAAGTACAGGATGGTTCAGGATCTCCGTGCCGTCAATGAAGCCACTGTCCTGGACACCCCTCTTGTACCAAATCCCCATACTTTGCTCTCTGGAGTCCCACCATCTGCAAAATTTTTCACAGTCATTGACCTAGCAAATGCCTTTTTCAGTGTCCCACTGGACCCATCCTGCCAATACCTGTTTGCTTTCACCCATGAGATGCAACAGTATACCTGGACTGTCATGCCCCAAGGGGCACAAAATTCACCAAGTCAGTTTGCAAAGGCCATGGCCACCATCCTTGACCCATGGCAAGCTGAGCACCCAGAAGTTGTTCTGCTCCAGTATGTGGATGATTTGCTGCTCTGTGGAGATGATATACCCACTACTGAAAAGTGCTCAATTAGTCTTCTTTGTTATTTGGCAGAACAAGGATGCAAAGCTTCGCTCATCAAGCTACAGTTTTGCCAACCCTCAGTAATTTTCCTTGGACATTGCCTATCTCAAGGTACCAGACATCTTACTCGGGACCGGGTAAGAGCTGTACTGGATATTCCAACTCCAAGGACTTCAAAATCTCTCCATGCCTTCCTAGGCCTCATTTCCTACTGCAGAGCATGGATCCCAGAAGCCTCCCTGCTCATGCAACCTCTCTATGACGCACTTAAGTCTGACCCTTTCTGTTTGACTAATGAAGCTCTGGACAATTTCAATGCTCTCAAACGTGCCATTGCTTCTGCTCCTGCCTTGGGCCTACCTGACTACTCCAAACCTTTCAAATTATTTGTCTCTGAAAGACAAGGCCATGCAACAGGAGTTCTCACCCAAACTAATGACTTAAGAGGCCGCCAGAGGCCTATTGGATATTTCTCATGTCAACTGGACATTGTGGCCAGAGGGACTCCTTCCTGTCTCAGGGCTGTTTTTGCTGCAAGAGAGCTCATAGAAAGAACCTCAGACCTGGTCCTTGGCCACCCTCTGGTTGTTTTGGCCCCTCATGACATTTCTGCCATCATCAACCAAGTCCAGCTCAAGCACGTGTCTCCAGCCAGACACCTACGCCTCCAGTGCCATCTTCTTCTACCTGACAACATTTCCATCCAAAGATGTCAAGTTCTTAACCCATCCACTCTTCTTCCACTCCCTGAGGGGGGTATCTATTATGGATTTATCACGGATGAAACCTACATTTACCTGCTTTGTGGATGTATCAAGAAAGTCATGCATCCACATTTGACATTTTATGAAGATGAGAAGCCTCTCTGTGAAGGCCCAGATTACGCCTTCTGTACCATGTGGTACAAACCAAACATTACTCCCGAACCTTGCTATGAAGATGAGCTTTACCACTGGACTGATGTGAAGCTCACTGCTCAAGATTTCTATTGTGACTCTGAAGGCAATAGCATGGTCTTGGTCCAACTACCTCAACAACTTAACTACCTCTACCGCCATTGGGATACTGCTATCCCACATATTCCTGTTACCAAATTGAAGACAAGGTCATGGAATGATCTTGGGCCCATGGCAAAGTTATGGGCCACCACGGATGAAGAACAGCTACAGGAAAATGGTATTGTCAAATACCCAACAACTGACCTTCTGGAAGCATGGCCACGCCACTTCCTAGAAAAAGAATTTCAAGATCTGGTCATAGTGAATGATTATGACCCCGAAACACCTCATGACTGTTTTGAACAGATGAAAATGGAGACAGTGCACCTACCAACTGTGCATGAGAATCCATTACTAGATCCAGATTTTACCCTGTTTGTGGACGGCTCAAGATATGCTGATGAAGAAGGAAGATATCATACAGGATATGCCGTAACCACAACAGATGAAGTTATCAAATCATCATCCTTACCGCCAGCAATGTCTGCGCAAGAAGCTGAATTACAGGCTCTGACTTCAGCATGCAAAATTTTCGAAGGAAAACGTGCCAACATCTATACAGATTCAAGATATGCTCTGGGCGTGGCACATGACTTCGGCCTAATTTGGAAGACAAGAGGATTTCTTACCACCGCCGGTACACCAGTCAAGCATAGTACTGCAATCAAGGAGCTAATGGATGCCCTCCTACTCCCTAAAGAAGTGGCCGTTTTGAAGGTAAAGGCCCATGGGAAATTGGATACAGATGAAGCAAAGGGCAACCATTTGGCTGATCAGGCTGCTAAGCTAGCAGCCAGGGATCTGCAGGAAGTGGATGAAGAAGTGTCCGGACAAGAAGAAGAAGAAGTCCCTATTTTTGCTCTGCAAACTCTTCCTACTGATTTGCGAATTCTGCGAGAACAGCAAGCTGCAGTCACTCCTGAAGAAATCCAGAAATGGAAAAAGAAAGGAGCTGTCCAAAAGGACGGAGTATATTACAATAACTTCAAATTTTGTCTTCCAAAAAATTTATATCCAGCAGTTGTCCAATGGGCACATGGGCCTGCACACCTGTCAAAGGAATTGATGGCCGCCCTCATACAGAAGTATTATGAAGCACCCGGAATCACAACATTGATCAGCAGCTTCTGTAAGGCCTGTGTCATTTGTGCAAAATGCAATCCAGGAAGACCAATCAAGGTGCCTGCGAAACACCTGGCAAAGCCCATGTACCCCTTCCAGCGAATTCAAATTGACCACATCCAAATGCCCAAGAGTGGGCCCCATGAATATGCACTAGTCACTAGGACATGTTCTCAGGATGGCCAGAGGCCTACCCAGTGGCCAATATCACTGCAAAAACAACCGCAAGACGCCTACTTACAGAGATAGTATGTAGGTTCGGACTCCCAGAAGTCATTGAAAGTGATCAAGGCCCAGCCTTTACAGCAACAGTGACTAAAGAAATTTGGACTGCTCTAGGGGTGACCCTAGCCTTCCACACCCCTTACCACCCACAAAGTAGTGGTAAAGTAGAGCGCATGAATGGCACTCTAAAAGCCAGAATGTTAAAAATGTCACAAGAAACGAAAATGCCCTGGCCAGAAAGCCTGTCAATAGCTTTATTTAGTGTTAGGCACACACCTAGAGGGAAGCATTCACTGTCCCCATATGAGATTCTATTTGGGACAGCACCCAGACTAGGTTGTTATTATCCGCAGCAGTTACAGCTCCAATCAGATGTTTTAGTAGATTATGTAACTGAACTTGCAAGTGCCTTGAACAAAATACATGCCCAAGTTTTCTCTTCAATTCCAGATCCCGAATTGGATACAGGTACCCATAACCTGCTTCCCGGAGATTGGGTTCTGGTCAAGAAATTTGTGCGGAAAAATACCCTGGAACCAAGATTTGACGGTCCATTCCAAGTTCTCCTGATTACCGCAACCTCCGTCAAACTGGCCGGTAGGCCAAATTGGATCCACGCTTCTCACTGCAAGAAATCTCCAGCCCCCGAGGAAGCAGATACCGCACAAGCATGTACCTCTGGTACACCTTCTCCTTAATTAGCCTCATAAAGGCCCAGCAAGTAGCCATCACCAAAGATATTAGTGGGTATACCTTCTGGTACAATTCATCGTGCACCCATGTGGCTACTTACACCTTTGACTATTGTGATATTGTAGAATGCCTGTTCCCCACATCACAAATCCAGAGTATCTACAGAGATATCCCTCATTCAAAAGACCCATATGTTTGTGTAGTTGACAAGCAATGGGGGCACAATTGTAACCATTGGGGGGCGGCGGGATGGAATGCCGGGCCTGCCTGGGGTTACAAACCAAAAAGTGCCTTATCTAAAGTAGATGATCAAGGTAGATCCCTTCTCCAGAGAATGACTTTGAGAAAGCCTGGGGGGGGTACACCAATGAAATTAATCCTTAACATTGAGCATCCAAGTTCAACGGATGCAGACCAGTATGTGATGGGAATGTATTGGAAAAAGGGTTCCTACCATAAATTAGGGCATTTCTTCCTAAAAGATATGTGCAACTCTTCTGAGTGGCAAGGGGCCACCCATATGGTCCCTAACCCATTAAAACCTCATATCCAGACCTTTCAAGACATGATGGCCATTGCTAACCCCACCTTTGAAGATACCATGGCCGCTGAAACAGGTTTTAATGATGTAAATTTATGGTTAGAATGGATGAAATATAATGCTAATAAGCATAATAAGACTGCATGCTATGTGTGTGGCGGTGCCCGGCCTCACCTGGGTACTGTACCTCTAATCCTGCCAGTAGATGTAGAGGAATGTGTTTTAAGCCTTTTTGCCTATCACTATGATTTTAACAGGTCCATATGTATTGCATGGACAAAGGAGTATCCTCTCCTAACAAAGGATGTCAAACCCACAGATGGTATTACCGTGTATAAAGGTAATTACACTTGTTATGCTAATTATGATGGAATTGGTAAATTCTTGGGTAACTTCTCTAAGGGGTATTGTGCTACCTACAGAAGTGTCTCTATGAACTTGTTGCAGTTTCACACCAGGTCATTAGGGGATATCTACTGGTTGTGTGGGGATTTACAGCTAAGATCCAGAATGGACAAGGAGTGGTGGGGGGAGTGTACTTTGGCTAAAGCCATTATGCCTATACATATCATCTCTGACACACACCTCGTCACCCATGAGTCCAGGCACACTAAGGTTAAGCGTGACGCCCCAGTGAAAGGAAGTTTTGATCCTCATGTGTATATTGATGCCATTGGAGTGCCTAGGGGGGTGCCCAATGAGTTTAAAGCAAGAGATGAAGTTGCTGCAGGATTTGAATCACTTTTTGCCATAGTTACCACAAACAAGAATTTAAATTGGATAAATTACATTTATTATAATCAACAGCGTTTTGTTAATTATACCAGAGACGCCCTCCAGGGATTGGCCGAACAGTTGCAGGCCACATCCCAAATGGCTTTTCAGAATAGAATGGCCCTAGATATGATCTTAGCCGAAAAAGGAGGGGTTTGTAAAATTTTGCCCGACACCATGACATGTTGTACCTATATCCCAGAAAACACAGGCCCTAATGGTAAAGTTACATTAGCCATAGAGAAATTAAATGACCTGTCTGAAGAGTTAAAAAGGAATTCCGGGATAAAAGATCCCTGGGAAAGATGGTTTGGTTGGATGACAGGATGGCAAAAGGCTTTAATGCATATTGGTATGGCTATACTAATTTTTCTTTTTATCTTTGCTCTTCTCTTTTGTTGTATCCTCCCATGTCTGAGAAAATCCCTCATGAAGACTGTTGACCAAGCGGCACCCACTTTCACCCATCTCGAAGTTGATGACCAAGATTTCCAAGACATCAACTCACCCTGTCTGCCGCTGCAAACAATCCCTTTTGTTGATAAAGTGCAGGAATTCTAGGAAGGGACTAGCTTAGGGACAGCATCTGTCAGTGAATGGTAAAGGCCCCGTGTGGAGAAGTGGTGGGTTAGCTGCCATGGGACACCCATGGGTGTGAAGTGTTCGAGAGCCATACTGACGGATGAGTTAGCCTATCAGGGTCAGATCTAGGGACAGTCTTGCACTTTGCATTAACACCTAGCTAGCGGCCACGGGGTTTCTGTGCCTTTGGGTTAACATGTCTTCCTGATACTAACTTAATAAAGTTTTATCTCTTAGAATCTAACATTTCATAGGGGGGACTGATGTGGGATTATTAAAAAAATCCTTATTGTACTTGTATTGAATTATTGCACTAACTCCATTTTAACTTTATACTGTGACAATCCTCCATTTTGTCCTCCTAACCTGACTTCTTCAATCCTCCATTTTGTCCTCATAACCTAACTTGTTCATTTTAAAACTACCTTACATGACAGAATTTCCCAGCACATCTAATACAATAGACAAAGACTGTATTTTCTATAAAGACATGATTAACACAGGAATTGCTGACTTTTCCTTAAACTTGCAACATAGTATAATTTGAAGGCCATGAGAACACAGTAGTAATGAAATGTTCTATTCATAAGAGACCTTGCACCTGGCCACGAGGCCTGAGATCACCGACCGTGTAAAATGACGCTCAAGACCCCCTTGTCCCCACCCGTGTCCAGAACAATCCCACCTCTTGGTGGGTGGACACGGGACTAACCACTTAGTTTTCGAGCCAATTAACAATATTGATAGGTGGACATTGACATAGCCACTTAACACTTAATCCAATTAATGATGTTTATTTACTGATATTCTAATAATCAATGATGACGTAAAATGTCTCTTAAAAGGGCCTGCGCGTCCGCTTTTTAATCACTTGCCAATAAATTTTCTCGAAGTTATTTTAACCTGAACTTTGTGTGTCAGACTTAATTACTTCAGCGTATATACGCAATTTAATTTTATTGATTTGGACAGGAACAGATAGACATTTAAACATTTTGGTTTACTGCTAAAAAGTACCATAACAATTGCATTAGGGTGTGCACCCTAAAGCACAAGCACACGCCGCGTATATATATGTATTATTATGTATCTATGTATATATATGTGTATATATATATATATATATATATACACACACACATACACTGCGGTGTGTGAAGGTGCTGTTAGTGTGCTATGTAGGTGAGGGTGTTTGTGCGCGCTTGTGAGGGTGCTGTTAATGTACTGTGTGTGAGGGTGCTGTTTGTGTGTGTGTGCGCTTGTGAGGATGCTGTTAATGTACTGTGTGTGAGGGTGCTGTTTGTGTGTGAGGGTACTGGTAGTGTACTGTGTGTGTGTTTGTTAGGGTCCTGTTTGTGTTTGTGAGGGTACTGTTAGTGTGCTGTGCTGTGTGTGAGGGTGCTGTTTGTGTGCTGTGTGTAAGGGTGCTGTGTGTGTTTGTTCGGGTGCTGTGTGTGTTTGTTCGGGTGCTGTTTGTGAGTGCTGTATGTGTGTTGGTGCTGTGTATGTGTGTTGGTGCTGTGTATGTGTGTGGGTGCTGTATGTGTGTAGGTGCTGTGTATGTGTGTTGGTGCTGTATGTGTGTGGGTGCTGTATGTGTGTATGTGTGTGGGTGCTGTATGTGTGTAGGTGCTGTGTATGTGTGTTGGTGCTGTATGTGTGTGGGTGCTGTATGTGTGTATGTCTGTGGGTGCTGTATGTGTGTTGGTGCTGTGTATGTCTGTGGGTGCTGTATGTGTGTGGGTGATTGTAGGGGGTGGAGGTGGGGTAATCTTACTTTATGTAGGGAGGGGGGATTATTGTTCGTTGCTGCCTTCCCTGGTGGTCCAGTGGAGGTGGGGCAGATTGCTTAATATCCCCCCTCCCTTCTTACATTATGCCTGGGAGGGGGGATCCTTTCTGCTGCTGCCATCCCTGGTGGTCCAGTGGAGAGTGAACTCTAGCCTGCGGGGCTAGAGTTCACTCTCGCGAGATCTGAGCGTTTCCGCGGCAACGCTCAGATCTCGCGAGAGGAACCCGGCAGAGCTGCTGGCAATAGCTCCCCGGGTCCTCTCCTGCCTCCCTCCCTGCCTGTGGGTCGGTGGGGAGGGAGGCTGAGAGCAGAGCCGGTGCTCGGATAGCGCCGGCTCTGCATGAGCGGACAGGGGAGATCCTGAGATCTCCCCTGCCGGTATCACTCCATAGGCGTGCCGCGGGGATTAGGGTGTGCCCAGGCACACCCGGCACACCCCGTGCGCACGCCTATGAATATGAGTTGTATTGTGGAAAAGCTCTGTAATTAATTTATACATAGTGCATATTACTGAGTGTTATTGCCCTGGAGCACTGTGACAAAGTGACATGCACTACACATTACTGTGAGTTTTAATGCCAAGGAGGTCAAAGTAAATTAGGAATTCCCAGAGCTCCGAAGTAATACAATTTACATTATAGTGTGTTATCGAGGATAATCTTTGTTTTTGTACGTGGTGCATCTGTGTGGGTGGACACGGGACTAACCACTTAGTTTTCGAGCCAATTAACAATATTGATAGGTGGACATTGACATAGCCACTTAACACTTAATCCAATTAATGATGTTTATTTACTGATATTCTAATAATCAATGATGACGTAAAATGTCTCTTAAAAGGGCCTGCGCGTCCGCTTTTTAATCACTTGCCAATAAATTTTCTCGAAGTTATTTTAACCTGAACTTTGTGTGTCAGACTTAATTACTTCAGCGTATATACGCAATTTAATTTTATTGATTTGGACAGGAACAGATAGACATTTAAACATTTTGGTTTACTGCTAAAAAGTACCATAACAATTGCATTAGGGTGTGCACCCTAAAGCACAAGCACACGCCGCGTATATATATGTATTATTATGTATCTATGTATATATATGTGTATATATATATATATATATATATACACACACACATACACTGCGGTGTGTGAAGGTGCTGTTAGTGTGCTATGTAGGTGAGGGTGTTTGTGCGCGCTTGTGAGGGTGCTGTTAATGTACTGTGTGTGAGGGTGCTGTTTGTGTGTGTGTGCGCTTGTGAGGATGCTGTTAATGTACTGTGTGTGAGGGTGCTGTTTGTGTGTGAGGGTACTGGTAGTGTACTGTGTGTGTGTTTGTTAGGGTCCTGTTTGTGTTTGTGAGGGTACTGTTAGTGTGCTGTGCTGTGTGTGAGGGTGCTGTTTGTGTGCTGTGTGTAAGGGTGCTGTGTGTGTTTGTTCGGGTGCTGTGTGTGTTTGTTCGGGTGCTGTTTGTGAGTGCTGTATGTGTGTTGGTGCTGTGTATGTGTGTTGGTGCTGTGTATGTGTGTGGGTGCTGTATGTGTGTAGGTGCTGTGTATGTGTGTTGGTGCTGTATGTGTGTGGGTGCTGTATGTGTGTATGTGTGTGGGTGCTGTATGTGTGTAGGTGCTGTGTATGTGTGTTGGTGCTGTATGTGTGTGGGTGCTGTATGTGTGTATGTCTGTGGGTGCTGTATGTGTGTAGGTGCTGTGTATGTGTGTGGGTGCTGTATGTGTGTTGGTGCTGTGTATGTCTGTGGGTGCTGTATGTGTGTGGGTGATTGTAGGGGGTGGAGGTGGGGTAATCTTACTTTATGTAGGGAGGGGGGATTATTGTTCGTTGCTGCCTTCCCTGGTGGTCCAGTGGAGGTGGGGCAGATTGCTTAATATCCCCCCTCCCTTCTTACATTATGCCTGGGAGGGGGGATCCTTTCTGCTGCTGCCATCCCTGGTGGTCCAGTGGAGAGTGAACTCTAGCCTGCGGGGCTAGAGTTCACTCTCGCGAGATCTGAGCGTTTCCGCGGCAACGCTCAGATCTCGCGAGAGGAACCCGGCAGAGCTGCTGGCAATAGCTCCCCGGGTCCTCTCCTGCCTCCCTCCCTGCCTGTGGGTCGGTGGGGAGGGAGGCTGAGAGCAGAGCCGGTGCTCGGATAGCGCCGGCTCTGCATGAGCGGACAGGGGAGATCCTGAGATCTCCCCTGCCGGTATCACTCCATAGGCGTGCCGCGGGGATTAGGGTGTGCCCAGGCACACCCGGCACACCCCGTGCGCACGCCTATGAATATGAGTTGTATTGTGGAAAAGCTCTGTAATTAATTTATACATAGTGCATATTACTGAGTGTTATTGCCCTGGAGCACTGTGACAAAGTGACATGCACTACACATTACTGTGAGTTTTAATGCCAAGGAGGTCAAAGTAAATTAGGAATTCCCAGAGCTCCGAAGTAATACAATTTACATTATAGTGTGTTATCGAGGATAATCTTTGTTTTTGTACGTGGTGCATCTGTGTAAATGTAGGAAACAGCAAATGCATCAAATATATCATTGCCTTCGTAGTCAAAAATCCTTACACCGGCCCTGCCTGTATGCTAGTAGCATGCTTACCAGCCTTCCCCTGAGTTGGATGCAAACAGGGCCGGACTGGGAAAAAAATTAGGCCCGGGCATTTTTCAATCAGAGCGGCCCCCTAATGACAAGCACGCCCCCTCTCAAAGTGAGCATGTTATTTCAATGCGCAGAGCCCCGCTGAAGAGCTCTGGCATTAGAAAAAGGCCCTGAATTTGTTCTGCGCAGCGCAAGCAAATTTAATAACATGCTTGCGCTGTGTTTGCTTTTAAATTGTCTCTGGTGTCTGCACAAGTGGGATACCAGAGGACAAAAGGGCCAGGAAAGTGCATGGTGCATATGTTTGGAGCCTGCTTGTGGGATTGCGTGTGTGTAGTATTGTGTAAATAGGTCAATTTAATTTGTGTTTGTGGTGTAATATGTGTGGCTAGGCGCTGTAGAGAGTGTGTGTATAGGGGGCATAGTGTTATAGGGGATGTAGCGAGTGTGTGCATACGGGCTGTAGTGTGTGTGTATAGGTGACGTAGTATGTGTAGGGGTTGTAGAGAGGGTGTGTTTAGAGACTGTTGTATGTGTTTGCTGACAAGGAATGTAGTGTGTGTAGGTGGTGCAGTGTGTGTGTGTAGGAGATCTACTGTATATAGGAGATTGTGTGTGTGTGTGTGTGTGTGTGTGTGTGTGTAGAGGATTACGAGTGCATATAGGGTAAGGGATCTAGCGTGTATCTGGAGCGTAATATGTGTAGTGGTGCAGTGTGAGGGGTGCTGTAGTGTGTGTGTGTGTATAAAATATATATATATATATATATATATATATATATATATATTTGGACGTATTGTATGTCTGAGGGGTGCTGTGTGTGAGGGTGTTTTTATGTGCCGTCACATTCTAGGTTTCTAATTTTCTTTGTTAACTCACTGAGGATTATTATATATATATATATATATATATATATATATATATATATGTGTGTATGTATGTGTGGGAGTGTGCTGTATATGTGTGAGCGAGGGTGCTGTGTGTGTTTGGGTGCTGTGTGTGTCTGAGGGTGCTGTGTGTGTCTGAGGGTGCTGTGTGTGTCTGAGGGTGCTGTGTGTGTCTGGCTGCTGTGTGTGTCTGGGTGCTGTGTGTGTTTGGATGCTGTGTGTGTCTGAGGGTGCTGTGTGTGTCTGAGGGTGCTGTGTGTGTCTGAGGGTGCTGTGTGTGTCTGGTTGCTGTGTGTGTCTGGGTGCTGTGTGTGTTTGGGGGTGCTGTGTGTGTTTGGGGGTGCTATGTGTGTCTGGGGGTGCTGTCAGGGCCGGATTAACATAGGGGCTGATGGAGCTGCAGCTCCAGGCCCAGGCCCATGGAATAGGCCCATTTAAAAAAAAAAAATGTAAAAAAAAAAATTTTTTTTTTTTTTTTTTTTTTTTTTACACACTACTCTAGGTTTACTCTTAGGTTTGCCATCTGACTGGTATTTTACTGGTTTGCCACCTGACTGGTATTTGAGGCTGCCTGGCCGTGCCAGTATTGCAGTAATACCGGCAATACAAATGCAGGTATTTTTCTCAGAATAAATGGAGATTACTCTGCAATACCAGCACCGGCCAGTAGGGGTCACTGTGTGTGAAGAGAGGCAGGGATAGGAAGTTACAGCATATCCCTGCCTCTCTCTACTACTTACTGATCCGTGGGGGAGCAGCAATACAGCACAGAGTCCAGACAGCAGCTCTACAGCTCAGGTAAGAGAGGGATGGGGGGAAAGGCAGCAGGGACACACGGGGACACTGAGACCCTAGGGGACACTGAGGCACTAGGGGACATATGGGGACACTGAGACACTAGGGGAAACAGACACTAGGGGACAAATGTGGACACAGACACTAGGGGACACTGAGACACTAGGACACATGGGGACACAGACACTGGGAGACCTGGAAACACTCAGACACTTGGGGACACTGGAAAACATGGGGACACTGAGACACTAGGGGACACTGGGACACATGGGGATGCTGAGACACATGGGGCTGCTGTGAAACATAGGGACATTGGGAGACACTGAGAAATTGGGACACAGAGACACTATGTCCCCGTTTCTCCCCATGTCCCCCATCCAGTGTCGCTAGTGTCTCAGTGTCCCCAAGTCTCCCAGTGTCTGTGTCCCATGTCTCTCAGTGTCACTAGTGTCCCCATGTGTCCAAGTGTCCCTATATGTCCCAGTGTTCCCATGTCTATGTCCACAACTGTCCCCATGTCTCCCAGTGTCCCCAAGTGTCTGTCTCCCAGCCAGTGTCCCATAGTCTCCCGGTGTCCCCATGTCTCTGTGTCCCTAGTGTCTTAGTGTCCCCAAATGTTTCAGTGTCCCCATGTCTCCCAGTGTCTGTGTTCCTAGTGTCTCAGTGTGCCTAGTGTCCCCATGTCTCCCAGTGTCCCTATATGTCCCAGTGTCCCCATGTCTATGTCCACAACTGTCCCCATGTCTCCCAGTGTCTCCAAGTGTCTGTCTCCCAGCAAGTGTCCCCAGTGTCCCCTAGTCTCCCAGTTTCCCCTAGTCTCTCAGTGTCTGTGTTCCCATGTCTCTGTGTCCCTAGTGTCCACAAATGTTTCAGTGTCCCCATGTCTCCCTAGTGTCTCAGTGTCCCCATTTCTCCCAGTTTCCCTAAATGTCTCAGTGTCCCCATGTCTCAGTGTCCCCATGTCTCAGTGTCCCCATGTCTCTGTGTCCCCCGGTCTCTCAGTGTCCCCGGGTGTCTCAGTGTCCCCCGGTCTCTCAGTGTCCCCGGGTGTCTCAGTGTCCCCGGGTCTCTCAGTGCCCCCATGTCTCACTGTGTCCCCAGTATCCTAGTGACATGGGGACACACTGAGACATTGGGACACTGGGAGAAATGGGGACATTGAGACACTGAGAGACTAGGGGACTGGGCGACATGGGGACACTGACACTGTGATACCTAGGGACACTGAGACACTGGGTGACTTGTGAGACTGAGACACTGGGAGCAATCCACCTATACAGCAGAATCAAACTGTGAGTAGTCTGTTGGTGATTTTACAGAATTTTCTCTGATGTCACTCCTTGTGATTATACAAATGATTAAGGCTGGTATTTTTTCCAAGAAAGGTGGCAACCCTAACTACTCTTCACATACTCTTGTTTAAAGGAGCACTATATGGTCAGGAACACAATCATGTATTTCTGACCCTATTATGTTAAAACCACCACCCTGGCCCCTTCTTGCCTCCCTAAGTATAGTTAAATATAACTTGTATTCAAGTCTGCAGCTGCTGGCTCTGCCTCTGAACTGACTGTCTGCTGACATCATCAGAAGTGGTGGTCTGAGCAAATTACAATACTTCCCCATAGGATTTGCTGAGACTGTCAACTATGCAGATCAGGGGCAGAGCCAGCACAAGTCCAACATAGCCCTGGCCAATCAGCATCTCCTCATAAAGATAAATTGAATCAATGCATCTGTATGAGGAAAGTTCAGTGTCTGCATGCCGAGGGTGGAGACACTGAATGGCAGTGCTGCACACTAGGCAGTACTGCCCCAGGAAGCACCTCTAGAAGCCATCTAAGGAGTGCCCAGTGGAGTTATTTTCTCTGAAAAGACAGTGTTTACTGCAAAAGGCCTGGATGGAATGATTCTACTTACCAGAAAAAAAATACAATAAGCTGTAGTTGTTATGGTGACTATAGTGTCCCTTTAAGTTTGGAAGCTTAAGAGGGATGTATGGGAACAAAACTTGTGTGGACTGGCTGACAATAAAATTAGTTTGGGTAATGCAGACGCTGGTCTCTCTAACACTGTGGCATGTCCCCTTTCTTCTACACTCACTACATACACCTTTTCTCTGTCTCAGACTATATACCAGGAACTTCTGCCTGCTAGTAAGAAGGTAAGGAGACAAGTGGACATGTGAGTGCTAGGGGACCGCCCTTAGAAAGCATGGAGTGAGCGCATTTTAGGATGCATTTATTTCAAGCTCAGGATGCTGCCTGCATAGTATGCCCTTAGTTGGACAGCCTGCAGGATTGGCTGGCAGCCTGACATGCATTCATACCAGGCTGTCCTTCAAATTCTTTAGACAGACATGCCCCCTTTTTGGGAGGCATGACTGTTTTAGTGTTTTTGGTCAATAAGATTCCGTAATTAGGCCCATCATAATTGTCAGCACCAGGCCCAGTGTGCTCTTAATCCGGCCCTGGGTGCTGTGTGTCTGGGGGTGCTGTGTGTGTGAGTGAATGTATATTTTATTTAAATTGAAATATATATTTTTTATTAATAAAAAAAAAAAGTTATATCCCCCCTCCTCCCTTCTTACCTTTAGCCTGGAAGGAGGGGGGGGGTCTGTTCAGCCTGGAAGGAGGGGGAATCCGTTCTGCCTGGGGGGTGGGGGGAATCCGTTCTGCCTGGGGGGTGGGGGTGTTCCGTGCTGCCTGGGGGGTGGGGGTGTTCCGTGCTGCCTGGGGGGTGGGGGTGTTCCGTGCTGCCTGGGGGGTGGGGGTGTTCCGTGCTGCTTGGGGGGTGGGGGTGTTCCGTGCTGCCATTCTTCCCTGGTGGTCCAGTGGTGAGAGTGAACTTTAGCCTGTAGGCTATAGTTCACTCTCGCGAGATGAGCGTTGCCGCGTTAACCGCGGCAACGCTCAGAATCCCGCGAGAGGACCCGGCGGAGCTGCTGGATAGAGCTCCGCAGGTCCTCTCTCCTGCCTCCCTCCCTCACACCCTCTCCTGCCCGCGGCCGCCTGTAACTGCCTCTGGGCCGGTGAGGGAGATCTTTGATCTCCCCACCGGCCCATGGAGACACACAGCAGGGCCGGCGCTCGGATAGCGCTGGCCCTGCAGGGGCTGGCAGGGGAGATCCTGTGATCTCCCCTGCCGGCCTCGGCCCCACGGCCATCGCGGCCCACCGGGCATTTGCCCGGTATGCCCGATGGCCAGTCCGGGCCTGGATGCAAATATGGTTTTTCTTCAACTGTAAAAGGCTCTAGCCCTCGAATTTCTGCATGGTATTCTCCTTGAGCTGCTCGAGTGTATGCGGTTTTTCACATACACTTGCTCCTTCAGACATCCCCACAGTAACTAATCAGGAGCTGAAAGGTCGGGTGATCATGGCAGCCCAATAATCTGGGAATTTCTTGAAATTATTCACTCGCACAACAGTTGTCTCAGGAGGTCCATTGTGGCCATGGCTGGATGGGCAGCAGCCCCATCTTGCCAAAACCACATTTCAGGACAATTTTCCACAGCAGCATGTAAAACAATTTAAATCATATCCCGATATCTCACACCAATAAAATTCCACTATTTTCCTGATGTTCCTTTGCGAAATTACCCACAATGAATCTCCCAAGACTCAGTTATAAAATGCACCTGCAACATCAAAAACCATAACTACTAACAACATATACGTTATTTACCAGTCAAATTATACTCTCATTTTTTTATTTGTACTAAATCAATAATTATATATGTGTGTCTATTAGAAAAGGCTTTCTCTGTCTCCAGTATATATTATATGTGAGGAAAGACAGCTAATTACATTTAGACAAACATACCAAAATCTTTTTGGTAATTAAAGCTTTTTAGCAGTAAAAAATAAAAAAATTTAAGAAATGATATATTTACCTAACCATGAACTATAGAAAATACACAATGAAATTGCAAATTACATGCCAAAATGCTCAAATTGGAGAAATACTATAAAACTATTTTTTATGGTAGGCTTTTAGACCTAAAATGTAAAACTCTCTAGCAGATTGTACAATTCCTGGTTTATTGAATACATTTTGCTCCACATGTCTGCAACATAATAGTGTCTTCAGTCTTTTGCTCACAGCTGCAGGGAACTCTTCAGGGTATATGTTAAATATATAAACAAAATTCAAAGCCCGCCTTCATGTAACCTGCATTTAATACAATAAACTCTCACATGCACGACTAAGTACTTAGTTGGCCTTTTATCCAGAGGGTAAATATTTACTTATCTAATAAACAGTACATTTGTCTATAATGTTCTCCTTGCTAAGGTATACCAGCCATAATATCTCCTTATAGCATAAATAAATAAGAATGCAGTGAAAAAGGTTAAAAAAAACAACATATCTCTACCTTATTTCACGAGTCCCAATTAACTTTATATCAAAAGGAAATAACGACTGTATTGCTTTTTATTATTATTATTATATTATTCGTTTTAAAATATATTCTTTTGCATGGCAGAATTTGTTGGCACTATACAAGTAAAGCATTATCTGTGAGTTGCATGTTCTCGGTTTACATTGTTTACAGTAAACATGCTGTGGCATTCAGTCTGAACGAGTGAGGGCAGTAGAAGCACATTTTGCCGCGAATGGATTGTCGGCCTAATGTACATGCTGTAGAAAGCAGAAACGGCTACTTAGCTAACATAAATATATGTACATGTGTGTGCAATAAATGCAAAAATATCTGCAGTGCTGAGGCCATTTGTCTCAGCTACTGCATGTGCATGGTTGATTTACGTGTTGTGTTAATATGTCATTAAAATGTTTGCACACAGCATGTTAGAACTGTATCGAGAAAGCTCATTTAATTTGAGCAGCTTTACGTTTTCAAGGTCTGTTCGACTTCAGAAATATACTGTACTGGGTGGTGGAGGGGAAATAAATTATTTAAATATTTGTATTTGGAGTTAAGGATAGAATATACAAAAAATAGTTATGTAGTTCAATAGATAGATGAAATAACATTAAAGATTAATGGTCTTTTATGGTTTATCCTAAAGGAACATACCACTAATGTTTAAAACATTGTCTTACCATTAAGCCGCAGGAGTAGCCAATATATCCCCAGCTGTTGCGGAATAAAAAAAACCTCTTTGATGAAATTCTGCAACAGCGGGGGAACATCCCTTTGGCACCCCTATTTTAACTGCTCAGTTAAAAGGACAATCCAAGCACCAAAATTGCTTCATCTTAAAGGGACGCTATAGGCAACCAGACCACTTCATCTTATTGAAGTGGGCTGGGTGCAGTGTCCCTGTCCCCTTAACACTGCAATGTAAAACATTGCAGCTTTAGTTAGAGGAACTGCAATGTTTTCTTCACAGGGTTAAAGGGACACTGTAGGCACCCAGACCACTTCAACTAATTAAAGTGGTCTGGGTGCTGTATCCCGTTTGCACCTGGTGCTGCAATGTAAAACATTGCAGTTCCAGAGAACTGAAATGTTTACCTTGCAGCTCTAAGTCTGTCCTCAGTAGCTGTCTACCAGACAGCCACTAGAGGGCTTCCAGAATCGTAGCAGACTTTTGGTCCGTTATCTGACGCTGGACATCCTCACGGATTTCCAGCGTCAGATTTTTCTCGATAGGAAAGCATTGAGGTCTAATGGACGTGTGTCATTTGCCACGCATGCGCATTAAACCCCGCTTGTCACGGGATGTTGGAGGGGGCGGAGCTATGACCCAGCGCCAAGGGGCATTGGTGCTGGGATCAGGTAAGTAAATAAAGGGGTTTTAACCCTTTATTTCCCTGGGAGGGAGGGAGGGCGCGAGGGAGGGGGGAGGCAGAGGGATCTGTAGTGCCATGAATACAGTATCCCTTTACGACTGCAACTAGTGGCTGTCTACTAGGCAATAAGGTAAGTGAAAAATTGTTTTTTAACTCTTTGATGGCTGTGGGGGGATGCAGAGGGACACTATAGTGTTAGGAATACAACATTCTATTCCTAACGCTATAGCGTTCATTTAAAGAAACCCTATTGGCATCATAACCATTAAGTAGCACTGCTGTAGTTATGGTGCTGGGAGTACCTAAGAACTGTCCAGCGGAGTCTGTCAAACCATTTATGAACAGTTTGCAACTTACTTTGCTAAGTCAGGCGCCCATGACTTTAACGGTGGAGAATAAGGTTGTATTGAAGAGACAAAACAACCAACAGAGTGCAAGCACTATGAAATCGAATACAGACGATATGGCAGCACTTAAACCAGTGATACACAGAAATATACACAAAAATTAATAGTTACCAAAAAAAGCGCGCTAAATTGGTCTGTAGATATAAAGAGAGACAAATAATAGTGCAAACTATCTGAACTAACACAAAAGTTAAAAAACGGGAGTATGAGGGAGACAACTCACATATACCAGAGCCCTATAACCCCTGGCTCTGGGTTTTCAATGCCCCTCTGTAATGAAGAGGCTGTCACAGTGCTAGAATGTAGGTACGTTTTATAGCAATTTTGAAGATTTTTTTTTTTTTTTTTAACAGGACCACTAGTCTAAAAATTAGGAATATATCTAATATTAAAAAAAAAATCATTTGGTGTTCCTTTAAGTAATGTAGCTACTATTTAAATGTACTTAGATAGAACATTACTGTGTAAATTTTAATCTTTCCTGTACCATATCTAACACATAAAACATGCTGACCTGTGTTCTAAATACATGTAAATTATGCTGCAACCTGTTTCATGTCTAGGTTTTGATGGGGTACTGCAATGCATTTAAACATTTTTAAAAAATTACTTCTAAATCACTTATTGCAAATGTTTGTACCTCAACTCAAAATGTCTGCACTAGTGATGCCCCGAACTGTTCACTGGCGAATAGTTCCTGGCGAACATCGCTTGTTCGCGTTCCACACGGACGGCGAACACATGCGCTGTTCGGTCCGCCCCCTATTCGTCATCATTGAGTAAACTTTGACCCTGTACCTCACAGTCAGCAGACACATTCCAGCCAATCAGCAGCAGACCCTCCCTCCCAGACCCTCCCACCTCCTGGACAGCATCCATTTTACAATCATTGTGAAGCTGCATTGTTAGTGAGAGTAGGGACAGTGTTGCTGCTGCTGATTTGATAGGGAAATTCATAGCTAGGCTAGTGTATTCAGTGTCCACTACAGTCCTGAACTGATCTCTGCTGTAAGGACAGCACCCCAAAAAGCCCTTTTTAGGGCTAGAACATCAGTCTGCTTTTTCTTTTTTTTTGTGTGTGTAATGTAATTGCAGTTGCCTGCCTGCTAGCCTGTGTGTCAGGCTCACAGCATATACTCTCACTCACTCATATCTGGTGTCACAATACCTTGCATTTAACAAAAAAAAAACCTTTTTGGACTGTAATATAATAGCAGTCAGTTTCCTTCACTAGTGTGCGTTTCAGGGCCTGCCAGGGCACAGTGTCACACCAGTGCAACTCATATCTGGTGTAACAGTAGTGTACATTTAAAAAAAATAAATACAATTTTGACTGTAATAGATTGAATAGCAGTTAGTTGTCTGCCAGCGTGTGTGTCAGGCTCACAGCGTATACTGTGCCCACTTGCCCAGTGCCACCACTCACTCACTGGTGTCCCAATAGCTTGCATTTAAAAAAACTAAACTTTTTGGACTGTAATATAATAGCAGTCAGTTACCTTCACTAGTGTGCGTTTCAGGGCCTGCCCAGTGCCACCACTCACTCATATCTGGTGTCACAATAGTTTGCATTTAAAAAAACCCAAAACTTTTTGGACTGTAATATAATAGCAGTCAGTTACCTTCACGAGTGTGCGTTTCAGGGCATGCCAGGGCACAGTGTCACACCAGTGCAACTCATATCTGGTGTAACATTAGTGTCCATTAAAAAAAAAAAAAAAAAAAACTTTGACTGTAATAGATTGAATAGCAGTTAGTTGTCTGCCAGCGTGTGTGTCAGGCTCACAGCGTATACTGTGCCCACTTGCCCAGTGCCACCACTCATATCTGTTGTCACAATAGCTTGCATTTAACAAAAAAAAACTTTTTGGACTGTAATATAATAGCAGTCAGTTTACTTCACTAGTGCGCGTTTCAGGGCCTGCCCAGTGCCACCACTCACTCACTGGTGTCACAATAGCTTGCATTTAACAAAAAAATAACTTTTTGGACTGTAATATAATAGCAGTCAGTTTCCTTAACGAGTGTGCGTTTCAGGGCCTGCCCAGTGCCACCACTCACTCATATCTGGTATCCCAATAGCTTGCATTTTAAAAAAACTAAACTTTTTGGACTGTAATATAATAGCAGTCAGTTTCCTTCACGAGTGTGCATTTCAGGGCCTGCCCAGTGCCACCACTCACTCATATCTGGTGTCCCAATAGCTTGCATTTAAAAAAAACTAAACCTTTTGGACTGTAATATAATAGCAGTCAGTTTCCTTCATGAGTGTGCGTTACAGGGCCTGCCCAGTGCCACCACCCACTCATATCTGGTGTCCCAATAGCTTGCATTTAAAAAAAAACTAATCTTTTTGGACTGTAATATAATAGCAGTCAGTTTCCTTCACGAGTTTGCGTTTCAGGGTCTGCCAGGGCACAGTGGCACACCAGTGCAACTCATATCTGGTGTAACAGTAGTGTACATTTAAAAAAAATAAAAAATGTTTTGACTGTAATAGATTGAATAGCAGTTAGTTGTCTGCCAACGTGTGTGTCAGGCTCACAGCGTATACTGTGCCCACTTGCCCAGTGCCACCACTGATATCTGGTGTCACAATAGCTTGACCACTCACTCATATCTGGTGTCCCAATAGCTTGCATTTAAAAAAAACTAAACTTTTTGGACTGTAATATAATAGCAGTCAGTTTCCTTCACGAGTGTGTGTTTCAGGGCCTGCCAGGGCACAGTGTCACACCAGTGCCACTCATAGCTGTTGTCACAGTAGCTTGCACGCATAGTACCACTAATCGAAAAAAAAATGACAGGCAGAGACAGGCCACCCTGCAGGGGCCGTCGTGGTCGTGGCGCTGTGATTCCCTCTGGCCCTAGAATAATGCCCAGTGTTCAGAGGCCACGTACCCTGAACTTGAAAAGTTCTGAGGACATAGTTGACTGGCTAACACAGGACACCCAATCTTCTACAGCTTCCGCTTGGAACCTCGACGCACCATCCTCCTCCAGCTTAGCTTTAGGCACCTCTCAAGTTACCACTCGCCCGCCTGCCGCCACCACCAACACTAGCACCACAGCCGCTTCACTTGGTATATCAGAGGAGTTATTTACACATCAGTTGGAAGAAATGAGTGATGTGCAACCATTATTGCCAGAGGATATAGATAACAGGGATGTGTCTCAGTAAGGCAGCATTACACACGTACGGTGTGATGATGATGATGTTGTACCCACTGCTGGTTCCTTTGCTGAGTTGTCAGATACAAGTGAAGCGGTTGATGATGACGATGCATCCGTGGATGTCACGTGGGTGCCCGCTAGAAGAGAAGAAGAACAGGGGGAAAGTTCAGATGGGGAGACAGAGAGGAGGAGGAGGAGACGAGTTGGAAGCAGGGGGAGGTCGTCGCAAGGAGCTAGTGGCACAGTCAGACAGCATGCATCGGCACCCGGGGTCAGCCAGACAGCACGCCAATCAACGCATGCTGTTGCCACCACCAGAATGCCGTCATTGCAGAGCTCAGCAGTGTGGCATTTTTTTTTGTGTGTCTGCCTCTGACAACAGCGATGCCATTTGCAACCTGTGCCAAAAGCAACTGAGTCGTGGGAAGTCCAACACCCACCTAGGTACAACTGCTTTGCGAAGGCACATGATCGCACATCACAAACGCCTACGGGATCAACACATGAGTACAAGCAGCACACAAACTCAAAGCCGCCATCCTCCTCCTGGTCCAGCATCTTCAGCCACATTAACCACTACTGTCCTCCTTGCCCCCTCTCAACCATCCGCCCCTCCGTCTCTCGCCTTGAGCAGTTCCTGCTCATCTGCTCACAGTCAGGTGTCTGTCAAGGACATGTTTGAGTGTAAGAAGCCAATGTCACAAAGTCACCCCCTTGCCCGGCGTATGAGCTGGTTTGACTGAACTCTTAGCCCGCCAGCTTTTACCATACAAGCTGGTGGAGTCTGAGGCGTTCAAAAAATTTGTAGCTATTGGGACACCGCAGTGGAAGGTACCCGGCCGAAATTTCTTTGCCCAACCTGTACTCGATTGTGCAAAAGGAAGTGTGCAGTGTGTCAGGATCCCGCGGGTGGCTGCGAGGGGAGGCTGCAGTCCGCTCGCGGCACTCACCCTCCAGCCGTCCGCGGCCCCCTTCTCGTCGTACCCTCGTCGTACGTCCAGCCTCGGATGCCGCCCGCTTCTTCCTCTTCGTCCCCCAGCGGCAGCATGCATGACGCTGCACGCTGGGAGACCACCCATTTTTGTAAACGCTGGGGTCAGCCACCTGACCCGGCGTTAGAGGCACAGTGCCTCAATCACAGTGGGAGGTATAGATATTTCTATATTAAACCTTTCCTGTCTCTCTCTGCCCTGTTGTGGTCTTTGCTTTCTAGTATTGCTGTTCTACTTGTGTTTCTCTCTGGTTACGTACTCTCTGGCTTGTTTATCCGACCTTGCAACTTTCTCCTACCCTTTGACCTCGGCTTGTCTCTCGTTATTCTGTCTTCTGGTTCCCCTTACTCGGCTTGTCTCCTGACTATTCTTTGTGTGCTTAGCCCGGCCACTCTAAGGTCCGGTACTGCACCTTTTCTGTGTGTGTTAGCGTGTTTGGTTCCCAGAATCGTGACACAGTGTTGGGGCAAGGGTCCATCTGACCACTGATACCTGGTCTGCAAAGCATGGTCATGGCAGGTACATCACCTACACTGCGCATTGGGTAAACCTGCTGACGGCTGCCAAGCATGGAATGTGTGGCTCTGCAGAGGAGTTGGTGACACCGCCACGACTTGCAGGCAGGCCTGCTGCCACCTCCTCTACTCCTCCTACTCCATCCTCTTCCATAACCTCCTCGGCTGAGTCCTCTTCTGCCGCTGCGTCTTGCTCCACATCAACAGCACCCCCCCAGCTCCCAGGTACTGTTCCACATCCCGGATACGGCAGTGTCACGCCGTCTTGGGGTTGACTTGCCTGAAAGCAGAGAGTCACACCGGACCAGTACTCCTGTCCACCCTGAACGCACAGGTGGATCAGTGGCTGACTCCGCACCAACTGGAGATCGGCAAAGTGGTTTGTGACAACGGAAGAAATTTGTTGGCGGCATTGCATTTGGGCAAGTTGACACATGTGCCGTGCATGGCACATGTGTGTAATCTGATCGTACAACGTTTGTGCATAAGTACCCAGGCTTACAGGACGTCCTTAAGCAGGCCAGGAAGGTGTGTGGCCATTTCAGGCGTTCCTACACGGCCATGGCACACTTTTCCGATATCTAGCGGCGAAACAACATGCCAGTGAGGCGCTTGATTTGCGACAGCCCGACACATTGGAATTCAACACCCCTAATGCTCCAACAAGAAAAAGCCGTTAACGAGTATTTGTATGACCGGGGTGCTAGGACAGCCTCTGCAGAGCTGGGAATTATTTTGCCACGTTACTGGACGCTCATGCGCAATGCCTGTAGGCTCATGCGTCCTTTTGAGGAGGTGACAAACCTAGTCAGTTGCACCGAAGGCACCATCAGCGACATCATACCATTTGTTTTCTTCCTGGAGCGTGCCCTGCGAAGAGTGCTGGATCAGGCCGTAAATGAGCGTGAAGAGGAAGAGTTGTGGTCACCATCACCACCAGAAACAGCCTTATCAGCATCGCTTGCTGGACCTGCGGCAACGCTGGAAGAGGATTGTGAGGAAGAGGAGTCAGAGGAGGAATGTGGCTTTGAGGAGGAGGAGGAGGAAGACCAACCACAACAGGCATCCCAGGGTGCTCATTGTCACCTATCTGGTACCCGTGGTGTTGTACGTGGCTGGGGAAGAAGAACATACCTTCAGAGAGATCACTGAGGACGAGGAACAGGACATGAGTAGCTCGGCATCCAACCTTGTGCAAATGGGGTCTTTCATGCTGTCGTGCCTGTTGAGGGACCCTCGTATAAAAAGGCTGAAGGAGAACGACCTGTATGCTTTACAAGTATGCTTTACACGTATAAGGGTGATGTCACAGCACAACGGGAATCTAACAGGGGAAGAGGTGAAGTAATCCTCCTCCTCCCACAACAACGCCGGCAAGGACAGGACGCTTTACAGACGTGTTGTTGATGGAGGACATGCGGAGCTTTTTAAGTTCTACGCATCGCCACAGCCCTTCGGGGTCCACCCTCAGAGAACGACTCGACCTACAGATAGCAGACTACCTTGCCTTAACTGCAGATATCGACACTCTGAGGAGCGATGAACCCCTTGACTACTGGGTGTGCAGGCTTGACCTGTGGCCTGAGCTATCCCAATTTGCGATAGAACTTCTGGCCTGCCCCGCTTCAAGTGTCCTGTCAGAAAGGACCTTCAGTGCAGCAGGAGGTATTGTCACTGAGAAGAGAAGTCGCCAAGGTCAAAAAAGTCTAGATTACCTCACCTTTATTAAGATGAATGAGGGATGGATCCCGAAGGGACTGACAGTGGGCGATACATTCGACTAAAAAACGGAAGAGAGGAGTGTATACCGCGCCTAGAGGTATTAGTTTAAACAATTATAAAAATTATACATACATATAGTCGGTGGAGATTTTGACAATAGATGGTAACCTCAAAATAAAAAGCAAAACATAATAGTGTAATACAGTAAATAAACAAGAAAGGTCAGATAAAGCTATACACAGTCCACTCACATGAGGATGAGCTATAACAGAGCTCAGCTGTGATGCGCCTGGACTGTATAATCCCCGTCTCGGGATATATGTTGGTATAACTTCAGGGATATTCCAAGGTGCAGTGGTGCGTAGATCATAAAATCCAAAGATAAAAATATGGCAGCATATGGTGAAGTAAGTACTGGTGAAGTAGTAACAAGTATAAAAGGTATTATACTTACAATTTCTAGAGCATATAACCTGCTCTAGTTTGGACAGCCTAGGTGGTATAATCCCCACCTGGGATATGCAGGATCCAGGGGGTAGAAGGTGATAATAATAAAAATATATATAAAAGTATAATAAAATAAGTACTTTAATATATAAAACAAACAAGTATAATAACAAGTATAAAAGTCCACTTTACGCGTTTCGCCTCACAGGGCTTCTTCAGAAGTGTGGATCAACTCCTTCATGGATCCGTTTTTATATGGCTGTCAATTTAGGAAAAGTTAGTTTGTGGTGTAGTGGTTTCTAGTTCCGGATTCTCTTGTCCTGGAACGCTCGTTTCTATTTCCGGGTTGTGTCTGTGGAACGCAGGTGTCGCCAGAGTGATGACGCGGCACCCGCGTCGAACCGGAAATGACGTGATAGGTGCGTCATTCCGGAATATTGGCCAGAATGATCTTGACGCTCAAGTGGAACGCACGCAACGTCCGAAAACAGCGTGCGTTGCGTTCCAGAGCGTCTATAGGCAAATAGCTGCAATAGAAAAATAAATATGGGCACAGTAATCTGAGTTATGGGCATTTACATTTCAACGATTATTACATTAGTTTGAAAACAATATACAAACAATATAAAAGCAATATAAAGGTGGGGTACTTTCAGCCTCAGGGGTAATTTGATATACATATATAAATCAATATATGATGTAGCAAAAGTATGTAGAGCTACAATAGTTTATAATAAATATAATAGAAACGTAAAATCATAAATATTCTGCATAAGACAAAAAAATATATATATATATTGTATAAATGAATAAAAATATATTGTCATACAGTGAATTTCATACATAACATAACTTAGAGGTCAAAGTACTCCTGTATTATATTTTTACAGGCAGGGGTATGTATATAAAACCAAAAACATGCAGAACAAGTGGGTATGTAGAGGGGTGTTGATAAATGTAAAAAAGATCGAATGAAATGAAGAAAATTATTAAAATTAAAAAAATATAAAATATAAAATAAAGAGATAATATAAATACACATGGTATTAAAAGATGAAAAACAGAATAAAATAAGCAGATCTGTGGCGGATTAAAAAACCAAAAAGAGCTAATAAAAATATATATTTAAATAAAAAAATATAATTATAAAAAATTATAAAGATCAAAATCTGCATTCAGCCCTTTAGGATGTAGGGTGTCGAGCTGGTATACCCACTTCATTTCTATCTGGCCGATCTTTTTGACAATATCCCCTCCCCTCCAATGTTTTTTAACTACAGCTATACCAGTAAAAGAAAGGTGCTTGGGGTCATTGTTGTGTAAGCAGAAATGAGTGGGTACAGAGTGGGTTTTTAAACCTTTTTCGACATTTCTACAATGCTCTGCTATTCTTATTTTTAAGGGTCTAATAGTTCTGCCCACATACTGGAGGCCGCACGGGCACTCCAGTAGGTAAATGACATTTTTACTGTTGCATGTAATGACGTCCTTTATATTATATTACTTGCCTGTATGATTAGATTTAAATTCTGTCACCATTCTTTTTGTTTTTTTAGTTTTCTTGCACGCTATGCAACAATTGCATTTATAAAAACCTTTGTTGTCCATAAAATTATTGGTTTTATTTGGACTATTCCTTGTAAAATTCTTAGTTAAATGCATCTTTAAATTTGGAGCACCTCTAAATACTATTTTCGGTTTCTCTGGGATTATTTTTCCCAGAATTTCATCTTCTTTTAATAAGTGCCAGTGCTTGGTTAAAATTTTTTTCAATTGTTTGTTTTTATTATTGTAATCTAAAACAATTGGTAGGGTAAAATCTGGATTTCCCTGGTTTGGCAGGGGTTTTAATTTATGTATTAGCTGGTTTCTATCTATTGCAGCTGTTTTCTTGATTGTTAGGTCTATATTTTTTGCATCGTATCCCTTTTGTGTAAAACTTTCTTTTAGTGTGTTTGCTTGTTCCAGAAAAGTTAGTGTCTCTGAGCAATTTCTTTTGAGTCTCATAATTTGGCTTTTGGGGATGCTATCCAACCATATCTTGTTGTGGCAACTGTCTGTACTAATATAGTTATTCACATTTACATCTTTAAAATGAGTTTTTGTGTGTATTTTATTGTTCTTAATGTAAATATTTAAATCTAAAAAAGTAACCATCGAATTGCTAAAATCTGCAGTTAAAATAATACCATCTTCATTCCTATTTAAAAACGAAATAAAATCTTTGGCTGAGCTCTCAGATCCCTTCCAGATAAAAAACAGATCATCTATGTATCGGGAGTAGGATACCAGGCACTCCACCCAGTCATGCCCCCTCCAAACGGACTGGTCTTCCCACTCCGCCATATAGAGGTTGGCATAACTGGGTGCAAACCTGGTACCCATAGCTGTTCCCGTATTTTGCAAATAAAAACCATCTTTAAACCAGAAGTAGTTGTGTTTTAAAATCAAGTCTATGCCTTCTATTAAAAATTCTGTATGTTCTTGGGGCATAGATTCATCCCTTTCCAGAATAGATCTAATTGCTTTACAACCTCTGTCATGTTTTATAATAGTATACAGAGATTGTACATCACAGGTGATCATAGTGTAGTCTGTCTCCCAGATGACATTTTCCAATTTTTTTAAAAGGTCTATTGTATCTTTTAAATACGATTTGGTTTGTTTTACATACGGTTGTAACATAATGTCAATGTATACGGAAAGGTTTGAGAGGGGTGATCCTATGCCGGATACAATGGGACGGCCAGGAGGGTTATTCAAGTTTTTGTGGATCTTTGGCAGGAAGTATATAACCGGAATCTTAGGAGATGGGTTGTTAATGTAGTGGTATTCTTTATCACTTAGGATCCCCATATCTTTACCTTTTTTTAGAAATACATTAAGTTTATTCTTTATGTCTGTTGTGGGGTCACTATTTAATTTAGCGTATGTGTTACAATCATTTAGTTGTCTCAAAGCTTCTGTTTCGTATTTATCTTTTGATTGGATTACAAGACCTCCGCCTTTATCGGCGGGTTTGATTACAATGGAAGTATCATTATATAGATCTTTTAAAACTTTCATTTCTCTTCTGTTTAGATTTGATGTGTTGTTTTTGTGTTTGGTATCTAGGGTTTTTATTTCTTTGCATACCTTTTTTTCAAATATATCGAGAGCACTAGATTTAAAATATGCAGGGTAAAATGTGGATTTGTTCTTAAGTTCACTGCATCTGTATTCTTTGGGGTTTGTAATATTTGTGTTAGTTGATTGGTGGTCATTAGATTTACTAAGATAAAAACGTTTTAAAGTGGCATTTCTAACAAACTTATTTACATCTATATATGTAAGAAATGAGCTATAATTTCGGGTTGGGGCAAACTTGAGGCCTCTTTTTAAGATATTAATCTCTGTGGTATTTAATATTTTATCAGACAGGTTGAAAATGCCTGTAGGGGGTGATGGTGATTTTGGGTTTAAAAGCTTTCTAGTCTTCCTTTTTTGTTGTCTTTTTCCTGACCTCCTTCCTCTAAGTCTCTCTTGCGGTTTTTTATAGGGGAGATGCTGAGGCGATGGGTTTGTCTCTCTCTGTTGGATGCAATCTCTAAAAAAGAAGTTTCGTCGAACTGTTCGCAAAAGGATAAAGCGTGATATCTGTTGTTTCTAGTTAAGTCATGTGGGGATAGTTGTTTTGTCTCTTCTTGTCTTTTATAGAATTTCTTTGGATTTTCCCAGGAGTGTTTGTTAGTGCGCTGAGGTTTCGGAGAGTCTGGTATATAAGTGTACCTATGTGTTTTAGGTCTCACTATGAGAGGAGAATCAAGAGCGTCGTGGTGTGTGGTATATTTGTGTTTGGCTTGGTCTCCAGTTTTTTCTAAGGGATGAATGGGTTTGGTGTCACATGTTTTATAAGTGTTTTGGTGATGTTTGGTGTGAAATTTATCATACCTAGTGTTGTATCTTCCAGGAGATTTGATTGGTGATCTATGCCTATAATTGTGAGAGTATTTTTTCTCGTGAAATTCTTTACTTTGAAACCTTTTAGGTCTAAATTGATGACCTACACGTGTGTTAGTGTTGGTGTGCATTTCAGCATTTTTCCATCTATTTTGTGTGTTGGGTTTTTTTATGTTATAAGTGCGGACTTGTTTGTGTGCGTAGTCATATCTGTCTCGATTAAATTTTTGAATTTTTATCCTTTTTGTGTCTGTTTCAATTTTTTCTACATTTTTTTTGATTTTTTGTGATGAATTATAAAATTCTTCTGTATCACCAAACGGGATTAGTTGTTCCCTTAACGTGTTTATTTTTTTGTCTAATGTGGAGAGTTTCTCACTTTTAACTTTTATGAGACTCCTCATCAGACCGAAAGTGCAGAACTCCAGGTGGTTATACCATTCTTCCATGAAGTTTGTATTATCGGTGTCTGATGTAGGCATTTTAAAGAGTCTCAGACCTCTTGGGGTGATTTTTTCTTCTATATATTTAGTTAATGTGGCTATCTCCCACCTTAACTTCATTTCTTTTGTTAATGAAAATTCTAGTTCCTTAAGTAGTTCGGGTAGATTGTCAAAAATAATTAAAGGTTCATTGATATTCGGTTCTTCTAGCTCGTTGAAAACATCATTAATATTAATGGTGTAATTATCTCGGTATTCGAACAGAGTCATAGTGGAGAAAATACTATAGGGCAACCTATATAGGGAATGTATAATGGTCACAAAGCAGAGGGTAATAGGCGCTCGCTATAGTAAGTAGATGGGCAGGCAGCAGTGTACAAAACAAGGATTCCCAAAACCTTGTAAGTGAAAGTAGAAATCGGAAGAGAGGAGTGTATACCGCGCCTAGAGGTATTAGTTTAAACAATTATAAAAATTATACATACATATAGTCGGTGGAGATTTTGACAATAGATGGTAACCTCAAAATAAAAAGCAAAACATAATAGTGTAATACAGTAAATAAACAAGAAAGGTCAGATAAAGCTATACACAGTCCACTCACATGAGGATGAGCTATAACAGAGCTCAGCTGTGATGCGCCTGGACGGTATAATCCCCGTCTCGGGATATATGTTGGTATAACTTCAGGGATATTCCAAGGTGCAGTGGTGCGTAGATCATAAAATCCAAAGATAAAAATATGGCAGCATATGGTGAAGTAAGTACTGGTGAAGTAGTAACAAGTATAAAAGGTATTATACTTACAATTTCTAGAGCATATAACCTGCTCTAGTTTGGACAGCCTAGGTGGTATAATCCCCACCTGGGATATGCAGGATCCAGGGGGTAGAAGGTGATAATAATAAAAATATATATAAAAGTATAATAAAATAAGTACTTTAATATATAAAACAAACAAGTATAATAACAAGTATAAAAGTCCACTTTACGCGTTTCGCCTCACAGGGCTTCTTCAGAAGTGTGGATCAACTCCTTCATGGATCCGTTTTTATATGGCTGTCAATTTAGGAAAAGTTAGTTTGTGGTGTAGTGGTTTCTAGTTCCGGATTCTCTTGTCCTGGAACGCTCGTTTCTATTTCCGGGTTGTGTCTGTGGAACGCAGGTGTCGCCAGAGTGATGACGCGGCACCCGCGTCGAACCGGAAATGACGTGATAGGTGCGTCATTCCGGAATATTGGCCAGAATGATCGTGACGCTCAAGTGGAACGCACGCAACGTCCGAAAACAGCGTGCGTTGCGTTCCAGAGCGTCTATAGGCAAATAGCTGCAATAGAAAAATAAATATGGGCACAGTAATCTGAGTTATGGGCATTTACATTTCAACGATTATTACATTAGTTTGAAAACAATATACAAACAATATAAAAGCAATATAAAGGTGGGGTACTTTCAGCCTCAGGTGTAATTTGATATACATATATAAATCAATATATGATGTAGCAAAAGTATGTAGAGCTACAATAGTTTATAATAAATATAATAGAAACGTAAAATCATAAATATTCTGCATAAGACAAAAAAAATATATATATATTGTATAAATGAATAAAAATATATTGTCATACAGTGAATTTCATACATAACATAACTTAGAGGTCAAAGTACTCCTGTATTATATTTTTACAGGCAGGGGTATGTATATAAAACCAAAAACATTCGACTTAAAAAGCCTTAATGAGGGGGACTACTTAACACACCACTCCTATCTAGTGGCACATTAGATTGCACGCGCAGCGCCCCAAATTTGAAGTAGGAGGACTGACCAAGCATCTTTTTCCATCTCCCACTTCCTAAAATCGATGCCTTATATACACGTCCCCTGATAGGGGACGGAACAGGGATTAAACTGATAGGAATAGTACTACTTAACACACTACTCCTATCAGTTTAATCCCTGTTCCGTCCCCTATCAGGGGACGTGTATATAAGGCATCGATTTTAGGAAGCGGGAGATGGAAAAAGATGCTTGATCGGTCCTCCTACTTAAAATTTGGGGCACTGCGCGTGCAATCTAATGTGCCACCAGATAGGAGTAGTGTGTTAAGTAGTACTATTCCTATCTGGTGGCACATTAGATTGCACGCGCAGTGCCCCAAATTTTAAGTAGGAGGACCGATCAAGCATCTTTTTCCATCTCCCGCTTCCTGGGTGGAGGAAGAGAGACCTTCAATGACATCAGTGAGGACAACGAACGGGACATGGCTAGCTTGGTATCCAACCTTGTGCAAATGGGGAGTTTGCGGTTGTGCAAATGGACTGTTTGCGGTTGTTTGCGGTGCGTTAAACGGGGAGTTTGGCCTGTCACTGTGAAGCGGGCGTAACCCTTACACTACCTGATCGATGCAACATCATACCTGATGTTTTAAAGCACTTTATTCCAAACAATTTAGGAATGTTAGGTGATTTATGCCCTTTATGGATTAAAACCAGACTCTGCATCAACTATGTAATTTTCCATGGGAGTTTTGCCATGGATCCCCCTCCGGCATGCCACAGTCCAGGTGTTAGTCTCCTTGAAACAACTGTTCCATCACTATTGTGGCCAGAAAGAGTCCCTGTGGGTTTTAAAATTCGCCTGCCTATTGAAGTCTATGGCGGTTCGCCCGTTCGCGAACATTTGCGGAAGTTCGCGTTCGCCGTTCACGAACCGAAAATTTTATGTTCGCGACATCACTAGTCTGCACTAATAAGATAAGATAATATATTAAGAACTGCCTTGCCTGTTAATGGTGTGCTATCAACTTCACAAAGTACTGTAGTATGTGTTAACAGCAAATTACAAGGATTATATAATGTTGTGGTTCTCTTTAATTCTACAGTGATAATCTTTAGTGTGTGTTTTACCATGTGAAAATGTTCAGTTAGATTATGATATAACATAAGAACATGTTATCCCTTCATCCATGCGTTCTTTAGTGATACAACAAAGTTAATTATTAATTATATATATTTCTCATATGGGCCATGTTTTTCTAGAAGAGGGGTATTCTAGCACTATAACTCGAGAATTTCAGCTAAATTACAAGGAACAAAAACTTCAATGTCCCCTCATCCCCTTAAAATAATGTTAATATGTAGCAGAGTAAGGGTTTACTCTGCTTAATGAATAGCACTTTTCATTGACTTTAATGGTAAACTGCTTTTAAGTAAGCAAATTAAACCATTATTCTGCCTAAGAATTTCTGAGATGGACATAAGCTGGAAGTAGGCAGATAAAGAGCACATGAGCTTACTATACAAAACATATGTAGAGAAAGTGCAGGAATGGGTGAAATTATCAATAAAGCTATACTCCAGACTAAAGGCGATCCTCTGTTTTATTGCATTATATAGATACTACATTAAAATGCATGCAAAAGGAGTTACAAAAATAATCAAAGAGAATCTTACATTTTAAATCCCCGCATTTGCTGTAAAAATTCCGGGCAAGAAAGTCTTTCAAATCCGGAAGTGACTCATTCAATCATGATGCTTACTTCATTTTTAACATTTTGCAGGTGTGCTCATTTAGAGACAAAAGGTTACCTTTTTTGTCCGGTGTCGTAGATATTTTTTTTTATTCACTTAAAGGGACACTGTAGGTATCAAAACAACTGTAGTAGTCAAAAAAGCAGTTTTGTGTATAGATCATGCCCCTGCAGTCTCACTGAACAATTACCTGTCATTTAGGAATTAAACCACTTGTGTTTCTTTTTTTTTTTTTTTAGACAATCTTTATTTTTGTTTTATATTTGACATATGTCGAAAGGGTGTTACAATTATACACATAACGATATTTAAAGAAGACAAAATGGTTAGGTGATGCGTACAACAGGAACCTATGGATAACATGTTCAATGAACTACATGCTGTTTGTGAATGGTAACATTCAAATACATTAAATCATGTAACTGGGTTTATCACCTTTCAGATGTGGATGACAATAACCGTACAGGGAAGAGGGGAAATGGGACGTCCCTACCCAATGGAGCGTATATGGACTTTGCTCTGCCAGGGGTTAAGACGTTCCGTGAGCTGGGTGAGGAGGATAGTTCCTCGGAGGGAGTGTTTGGTCACCCGGCTGCATATGACCAAGGAGGTGGATTCTGAGTCAGTTAGTGAGCGTAGACCGGCCTGGTTGCAAAATCGTAGCTGGTCTGCTGCCAGAGGGTAGTGTGTTTGGGAGCTCTACTTTAGTAGGTCCGGTCGTAGAGGTTCATTTTTCGGGTTCCAGGTCGGTTCCATGTCTGGGTTTCGGTCTTACTGCGTGGTAGTATCCCCGGAAGGATGGGAGACCCGCACCCCCTTTACTTTTAGGGCGCTCTAAGAGCTTCCTACTTATTCTGCTTGCTTTACCCCTCCAAACAAACTGCCTTATTGCCGTGTCTAGTGTTTGGAAGAATGACCTGGGTATAGTTATGGGGATCGCTTGAAACAGATATAGAAGGCGCGGCAGCACATTCATCTTTACGGCATTAATTCGGCCGAACCAAGAGACGTAGAGGCCCTTCCAACGATGTAGGTCCGCCTGTAAGACCGAGAGTATGGTAAGGAAGTTTAGCCGGAACAGGTGTGTTAGGTCACTGGGCAGCCAGACGCCGAGATATTTGAGTTTAGCGTCGCACCAGGAAAAGCGAAACTGTGATTTTAAATGCGTGACTCTCTCGGCGGCGAGTGAAATCGGCAAGGCTTCCGATTTGCTTAGGTTCAGCTTAAGGTTGGAGATCTCACCGAAGATTCTGAAGGCTCGGAGGAGATTGGGGAAGGAGATTGTGGGGTTGTCTAGGAAAAATAGCATGTCGTCGGCATAGGCGGCCACTTTATGCACTGTGTGGTGGTGCCTATACCCGGTGATTCCCCCATCTCGTCTGACCGCCTCCAGGAAAGGTTCTAGAGTGAGGGCAAACAGGAGGGGGGACAGGGGGCAGCCCTGTCTGGTTCCGTTCCGAATGGCAAAGGGGGCAGAGAGACCGCCGTTAATCCGAATGCGGGCCGTCGGGTTAGTATATAGGGCGAGGATCCATGAGCGTATGTGGGGGCCAAACTGCATGTGACAGAGGGTGGCTTCGAGGTACTGCCAGTCTACCCGGTCGAAGGCCTTCTCCGCATCTGTGGAGACCAGGACTAGGCTTCTATTTGTCGACCGGGCAGAGTGGACCATGTGTAGGGCTCGGATGGTGTTGTCTCGAGCTTCTCGTCCCTGGATGAACCCTACCTGGTCTGGGTGGACCAGAGTGGGGAGGACGCGGGAGAGTCTCATGGCTATAGTTTTGGCAAAGAGCTTGAGGTCAGCATTGAGGAGCGAGATCGGTCTGTAGCTCCCGCAGTCAGTGGGATCCTTCCCTTCCTTTGGTATGACCGTGACCGTGGCGCGTAGGGAGTCTGTCGGGAACCGACCTCCTTCCAACAAGGAGTTGAGACCCCGTAACAGATGTGGGAGCAGTACGTCTTTGAACCTCCGCAGGTATGAGACCGGTAAACCGTTGTGGCCCGGTGCCTTATTGGACTTAGAACTTTTAAGTGCGGCGGCGAGTTCTTCCCCGGTAAGTGGTTGTTCTAGTTCCTCGGCTAGCTCCTCTGGGAGCGTTCGGCCTACGTGTTCTGTGAGGAAAGCGTCTATGTTACGTCGGTGTTGGGGCCCGTCTGAACGTCGCGCGGTGGTGTCTAAGTTATATAGCTCCTCATAGAAGAGCCTAAAGGCCTGCAAAATATCCGTTGGTGTCCTTTTCAGCGTCCCATCTTTCCCCTTAATCTGGTGGATGTGATGTTGCCTCTGTCTCTGCTTCAGGGTACGGGCTAGTGTCCTACCGCATTTGTCAGAGAACTCATAAAAGTGTCTGTGGGACTTGCGTATGGTTTGGAGTAAATTCTGGGATAGCAGGTCCCTGAGCTGTCTACGTGCGTCTGTGAGGCGTCGGTAGGTATCGTCCGTCTGGTCACTTTTATGTCTTGTCTCTAGGGTGGCTATTTCGTGTATCAATTCCTGTGTTTTGGCTATGTGTTCCTTTTTCCGCTGGGTGCATAGTTTAATCATGTGTCCCCGTATTACGCATTTATGCGCCTCCCATATTGTGAGGGGTGCAGTATCTGGCCTGACATTTTCTTCAAAGTATTGGGTCAGTGTTTGGGCTATTTGTGTGGTGACATTGTTGTCCGTCAGTGTGTTTTCATTTAGTCTCCAGTGGCGTTCACTGGGTTTGAAAAGCGGTGATTTAAGTGTGGCTCGGACCGGTGCATGATCCGAGTCGTGCTGGATCCCTATCGAGGAAGACATCAGGAAGAGGAGGTATTCTTGGGCTAGGAAGATATAGTCTATCCTGCTATACCTATTGTGTGCTGCGGAGTAACATGTGAAATCTTTATCCTCAGGATGCGCCACCCTCCAGCAGTCTACCAGACCCGATCTGGACAGGGCTTGTTTGGCCTGTCGGATACAGTGTGGGGGGATGGTGCTGGTGCCCCCGGATGAGTCCATCCGGGGGTCCAGGGGGATGTTGAGGTCGCCAGCTAGGATCAAGGTTCCTTCCCGGAATCTCTCTAACTTCGCGAGGGCTTTTGCTAGGAATCGGTGTTGTCCTTTATTGGGGCAATATACAGTGGCAAACGTGTACTTGTGTTCAGCTACCGTACCTTTAACAAATAGGAACCTGCCCATGGGGTCTGCCTGTGTGGCTGAGACAGGAAATGGGGTGTTGTGGGAGAAGATGATGGCAACCCCTGCACGTTTAGCGTCGGGGTGATTGGCGTAGTATCCTAATGGAAATCGCCTGTCTTTGACCTGTGGGGCATCACCCCCTTTTAGATGCGTTTCCTGTAGAAACGCTACTGAGACCTTTTGTGACCAGAGTGTGCGTAGCAGGTGCCGCCTCTTATCTGGGGAGTTAAGGCCGCGGACATTATGTGTCCTTAGGAGAAGAGGCGAGGGTCGGAAGCCCGACGCCATGGCTGTATAGTGGCACCGTACGTGCGGAGGGAGCGTGGCACCGCGGGTAGGGAGGGGGGGGATAGGGGATACTGAGGGTAGTAAGGGACGGTTGGGTGAGGGGGGTTGGGTAGGTTAGGGTGTTCGCCCGTTAAGGGGCCTAGGAGTGTAGGCAACCGTAGCCCTAGGTCGTGCTAGGGTGACCTAATTTACAAGAGGGCCGGTCGCAGGGGGTCAAGGAAGTCAGGCGGGTGTGGTCTGTCGGAGTAGACCGGGGGCCGCAGACCCTCGGCCCACGTCTCAGGTAAGCTGGTACATCCACCGAGTGTCTCTGTGGTATTGCGGCGTGGGTGGGCAGGGCATTTGGTCTTGGCGGGATTGTTAAGGATCCTCTGAGGCATCTGACCGTGGGCTGTCAATTTTGTCGGAGCAGTAGGGCAACGGGGGCCGGGGGGGGGGTGTAACGTCATTCGCTATGTCTCTAGGGGGGCAGCAACGGCAGGGGCGGTTCAACTATGGTGTGGAGGGTAAGGCGCAGCGAGTGGTCTCGCTCCCAGGCCGTCTGGGGTGGCAGCGGGGGGGGGGGGGGGGGGGGGGGAGGCCAAAGTCAAAGCATCCAGTATCAATACAGCTGCGTTAACCTGGCGAGCGTGTCGGCCGGACAAGCCTAAAGAATGCATAACATACAGATAGAAGAGATTAAGTTTGCATACAGAGTACATATCTAATAAAGTTGTACATTTCCTGCAATATTCCTGCTAAGTTTAACCACTCCCAGGTCCCTCGATCCCCTCAAACATCCCATCCCAGGGCAATGCGGGCCATCCCAGCACTAGTCTGGGGGCCCGCAGGGTCCCGGGAACGAAAATACAACGGTAGCATGGCAAACACAGCATTCGGGCATACATAGGAAAACAGACAATCCACTTTTGTTTCTGTTCATGCGGCCCTAGCCACACCTCCCCTGGCTGTGACCCACACAGCCTGCATGAAAACATAGATTTCATCTTGTATCAGATGTTAATTTGCTTTAGACTGTTTTATATCCTACTCTGTACATTGAACTTTAATTACACACAGGAGGAAGTTTTTTTTTTTTTTTTTAATTCTTTATTTTTGATGTGCAGATGATTACAGTATATTAACGGTCGCCACAACAGCGTAGTTCAATAGATCAATACAGATTGACAGTGGCATGAGGATTCACACATTTTTTATATATTTTTGTTAACCAAGCTTAACTAAACAGGTCAAGGATATGAGATGAACTAAAATACCGTGAAGTACTAACGATTATTTATCTGTTCTGTTCTGCTGTGCTATCTTAATCATAGTATATAGGCACGGGTTGCATACTAGCAGTAGTTGGTGGAGACAGTGCATATTGGAGTTATTACAACAGGCTTGTTATGCTTGTTAATGCCCTCCAGGGCGTAGTGAGTTTCCCTGCAGTGTCATTAGTTGGCATATGGAGAACTATTAGAAACATATTGTAGCTTAAAGGCTTCATTTTAAACATTCTATGCACTCCTAAGTTTAATAGCATAACCATAAGCATTACTTTGGTCTAATAGATTGATCACTGGTAATTATGCTAGATACATTTCTAAACATGCTATAACGCCCACCAGCTCTCCAGGGCCATGCAAAGGAATAGCTGAAGGTGAGCTTATGTGCTAGGTGAGAGTCCAATACAGAATGTCAGTACAGACAGTGCAGGCTAGGTCCCTTGGTGCTCTCAGCCGAGATCGATTTTGGTGGGACCGCCAGCTAAGGGCGCCAGTTCAGCCGATACCTCTACTGGGCAGGCTGGCATCCCGGACCGGTGGAGTTTGCAGGAGGGCGGTGGAGTGTAGGTATGTGAAAGGAGCTCTCCGGCCCCTGGCCGGTGTGAAGGCCAGCCCTTGCGATCCACAGCTTCGGAACCTCGAGATTGAGGCCGTGTCTTCCCTCTGTCGGGCGCCTTGGGTGGACTGCCATCGCCAGCGACGGTCAGTGTTCCGGCGGTGTGGTCGGTGCCGTGGAGACTTTCTCCGGGTGGCCCTCGGCCAGGGAGGATGTTTGGGGCGGACTGTGTTAGCTACTTGGTGGGGTTTACATGATGGAGGCTGCATCTTACCCCCTTCCACGTCCCCCTCCAAAGCTTTCACAGGACCAGGCTGATTCAGTCTGCTGCGTTGCTCCAAACGCTCCCAAAACCTCTGAAAGATGCTGTCCAGTCGCTCAGCGTATTCGTCCACCGGGTAAGTGTCATGGAGTAGTTGCGCGGGCTTCTGCCCTAGGGATGCGAGCGCCATCTTGCGTGGCCCACTGGCTTCGTCGGTCAGGCTGCATGGTGCCACCGAGGTTTGTTGTGCTGTTTGCCCTGGGTTGGTGGGGACCGGGTTAACCCCCGCCGGTCCAAAGGGGGGGGGAACGGGGACCCATGTTGTGGTCGTTACTTGGTATGACCGCGAGAGAGCGGCCGTCTCTCCCGCAGCTTCCCTGCTTGTCTCCTTGCGGCCTAGGCCGCACCGCCGAGCTCCGGTTTCTGTGGGCAGATTTCCACATTTTTGGCCCCAACGTGTGTCACCTCGAGTGCAGATCAGCCCCCAGATCAGAATTATCGTGTCTGGCGTGGTGAGTCTCTGCTAGGGCTTAGTTTGTTGCCGTCGCTGTCGGAGCTATCAGCAAGTGCGTCCGGCCATCTTGGGTCTCAGGCCCCGCCCCACAGGAGGAAGTTTAAACATTAGATCTCTCTTCACAGGACGTGTTTAGAAAGGTGTGGCTAGGGCTGTATAAACAGAGTGATTTAACTTTGTTTCTAAATGTCAGTAAATTGAGCAGTGAGACTACAGGGGTAGATCTATACTTCAAATCTACCTTATTAACTCCCCTCACTACTGACATACATTTTGATTGGAAAATATTAGCATACCAATTATTTGAAGCAAAGGTTGCATAGTTAGCCTATAAATATATCATAACATAGCAATTTTGTGTATAGATTGCTTTACATACAAACGTAAAAAATAAAATTAATTTACACCATTTTTTTTTTTTTTTGTCAATCTTTCTTTTATTAAGGCATGCAAGATGGGGTACAGAAAATAAAAGGGGAAATGTACGAGTAGTTATACAACATAGGGATAATACAGCGTAAATATCGAGTAAGCACATTTCCTGTATAATAATGCCTCATATTTTTTATTTATATGGTGTTTAGCTCAGGTTATGTCTAGTGCAACAATGTACATGCGTCTCCTGTCGCACTAGCTGGTCCAGATTGTAGTGTGTGTTCTGTATTACCAGATATGTACAACATTTGTCAACGTTTAGTTAGTCTTAAGAGGATAAACATGTACAGTCAAACTGAACAATAGAGAAAGGTTACCTAAGCTGTTTTGTCTCAGGCTTCATGTAAAAGGTGGAACAAGCTAAGTGCTAAACAGTCTTGTGTTAGTGGCCCTTTTGATACATAGAAGAGATGTTGTAAGCATTATTTCGGTCTAAGAGATTAATATTGGAATCAATATGTCTAGCATTTGAAGACCTGTGAAACTATAAAGTCATGGCAATATAAGGATTTGTGAAACAACATCAGGGCAAAAGTGGATGGGAACAAACATAAACAAGGTCAGTTAAGTCCATACAGTAGGTGTCATGTTCAAGAGTAAACTTTTGTTGCCTCCGGGTAGTGAGAGTCTCTGCTTTATGAGCAGGTGCAAGGGCTGTGAGCCGTGTAACGTATCAGTTTAGGCTGCTTCAGCCAATGCCTGTTTTAGAAACATAGAAACATAGAAACATAGAATGTGACGGCAGATAAGAACCATTCGGCCCATCTCGTCTGCCCAGTTTTCTAAATACTTTCATTAGTCCCTGGCCTTATCTTATAGTTAGGATAGCCTTATGCCTATCCCACGCATGCTTAAACTCCTTTACTGTGTTAACCTCTACCACTTCAGCTGGAAGGCTATTCCATGCATCCACTACCCTCTCAGTAAAGTAATACTTCCTGATATTATTTTTAAACCTTTTCCCCTCTAATTTAAGACTTTGTCCTCTTGTTGTGGTAGTTTTTCTTCTTTTAAATATAGTCTCCTCCTTTACTGTGTTGATTCCCTTTATGTATTTAAATGTTTCTATCATATCCCCCCTGTCTCGTCTTTCCTCCATGCTATACATGTTAAGATCCTTTAACCTTTCCTGGTAAGTTTTATCCTGCAATCCATGAACCAGTTTAGTAGCCCTTCTTTGAACTCTCTCTAAGGTATCAATATCCTTCTGAAGATAGGGTCTCCAGTACTGTGTACAGTACTCCAAGTGAGGTCTCACCAGTGTTCTGTACAATGGCATGAGCACTTCCCTCTTTCTACTGCTAATACCTCTCCCTATACAACCAAGCATTCTGCTAGCATTTCCTGCTGCTCTATTACATTGTCTGCCTACCTTTAAGTCCTCAGAAATAATCACCCCTAAATCCCTTTCCTCAGATGTTGAGGTTAGGACTCTATCAAATATTCTGTACTCTGCCCTTGGGTTTTTACGTCCAAGATGCATTATCTTGCACTTATCCACATTAAATGTCAGTTGCCACAACTCTGACCATTTTTCTAGTCTACCTTTGGAGGCCTTTTCTGCGTACCTGGGGCGGTGTTGTTCATGCATAGTTGCTTGGAGCGGTTTCGTCCCCGTTGTGTAGGGCACCTGAGGGGGTCCTGGCTTCACCGATCTCCTCTGCTTGCTAGCTTTGCGTGAGAGAGGTGAGCGCTGAGCTCTCTTGTGGTCTGCATCCGGGCGGTGGAGGTGGAAGGGGTTCAGTGGGTGCTGTCTCGACCTCCGCCGTTGCGCCCGGTCCCAGCATGTAGTAGGGAGCGGTTCCTGTGTGGTCCTCCCCGTTCGCTTTGAAGGCAGGCTGGGTTTGGCTGGATTGTTGTTGCAGCTTGTTGGCCCCATCGGCTGGGTTGATTGCGTGGGGCAGCGGTTCCTCAGGGGGCCTTGATTCTTACTGTGCCTTTTACGGGCTCTGATATCTGTCTCTGGGTGCCGGTCGGTGGTTGTTGGGACCGCTGAGTGGTAGGCAGGTCGGGTCTTGTGCCGTGTCTTCGTCTCGGGTATGTCTTTAATTGAGGGGCCCGGCGCCCCTGCCTGCTTTTTTGAGGTTCTGCTCCGTTCCAGTCTGGGGGCCGCTCTGAAATTGCGAGGAGGGTACCTCTGTAGCTTGCGCCGGGTGGCCGGGCGGATCCAAGCCACCGCCTCTCTCATTGCCAGGTTGTACAACTGTTTCCGGGCTCGGAGCTTCACCCACAAGTAAGTGCTTAGTCGGTTGACGAATTCTTGTGCATACTTGGGTGGCTTTGTGAGTGTACGTTTGGGCTGTGCCGCCATTTTGATTGGGCCCCGTAGGTTTCACGTGGAGATTAGTCTTCCTAGGCCAGGAATTTGTTAGCTCGTTTCTCGCTTAAGTGTGCCGGGATATCCCACACCGGCGGGGGGTGATCAGGGTCTCAACGCCGCAGCGATTTCCGCAGGTTTGCCGGCGTGGAGGTCGGCCGCCGCTCACACGCCTGCGCCCGTTGGTAGGCCGCAACTCCGCATTAACTTTAAAATGCCTCTCGGAGGTCTGGTTAGGGACGTCCCGGAGTACTGCCGCTGCTCTGCTTTGCCAGGTAAGTGAACTTGTGTGATTTCGGTGTAATTTGTCGAGTTAGCTCACTTATTTGCAAGTCTGTACACGGAGCTCTGGTTTAGTGCGACCAGTCAGCTCGGCATCCAGGCCCCGCCCCCCCCCCCATTTTTATTTTTAACTTATTTGTTCATCTTTTTTAAAAAAAAAATATTTAGGAAATCAAAAGCTTTAGACAGTATAGAGTGTGCTGTTTTACTTTTTTTTTTTATTTATTTTGTGTTGTGCAAAAGTTGAAACACAAGTTTGCAATGCCACGATAGCGAGAACAAGCTCTGCAAGACAGACAATGACATGACATAGGATAAACCCCATCCCTCCTCCACAAGGTAGAGAACTGGTTGCTGATTTTCCTGCTGCCCAATGTAAGTAGGTCGGCATTCCCCATAACTTTGGCCCCATGCCTTGAAGAGGGCTAGTGCCCAATAACCATGGATCCTCTACTTCCCTGTGTATGGACAGTGGCTTAGAAGTAACTCCGAGCGGGCCCCCAGCCTAGGAGACGGACGGTTAGATGGTTCTACAGCATGGGACTTTTGTGCTTGTGTAGGGGCAGATGTCGCAGATCGAGCGTAGATGCGATGCCAGAATCTTTGGCATAGTGTGTCACACCTGGCCTGAAAGAGGACTCCCCAGCTCTGGCTTGCCAGGTCCTCCTGGTTATGCTGCAGTATTATTGTGGCGACCATCTTGACCATGCCATGAGGTGCCTTGGGAAAAGGCTCGCAGGCTTCTGTTTAAGTGTTATGTTGCCCAAAGAGGACTGAGATAACCAGCACCGGTCCAGAGGGGGGGTGATGTGTCTGCAGATTCTTATCTGCGGGTTGTGTGCACAGCGATAGGAGCTCGGCCACTTCTCCCAGCTGCTCGCATGCCAAAGTCAGTAGGCCTCAATGCCAGCGTCTTGGACTGGGCTTAGTAAGATGCTCATAGTATATAGAGTTTCAGCAGATAACACTGTGCTTTTGTGTGTAGCAAAATCTGCATTAATTATGGAGTTTTAATTCGAGCTGGTGAGAGCTAAAGAAAAGCTTGTCCGGCCATCTTGGATGCCAGGCTCCGCTCCAGTATAGAGTGCTTTTTACCATACATATTATAGATGTGACAAAAATATACAAAAATGGTCCAAAAACCTTGGTTTATATGTATTTGTAAGGACCTTGAAGTCATTACTAGTAGGGCAGTGTACTAAAAATTGCAACAGAATGTAAAAAGAATGTCTGCATTTGAGCATAATACCCGCATACAGTAAATATAGTAAAACCATATATTTCTCAAATAAACATGTTTAAAACTGCTATAGCAATTTTTATAAATCTCTGGACTGCTAATGTTATGCTGACAGTGAGATTGTCGAGTTAATTCACTTCTACCCCATCTTTGACTGTAAGAATGCTATCACCCAGTGAGACTTCATGTACTATTTAAAAGCAATATAATTATATCAGTGACTAGTGGCTTCTGGCAGAGAAATCCGTTCCTCTACGGGCTGGTAATTATAACTAAAGGGTGAGTGAAGCTTTGTGGACTAGATTTTATACAGCAAAAAACATGAAAATTAAAATGTTTCAGCATGATTCTGGTATTAAAGGGGTTAAGCTAAAGTTGTTTTGGTGTCTATAGTGTCCCTTTAAATTTCTAGATAGCACTGCAGAGTATACTTGGGAAGAAAATTGTCCATTTGTGTGAATCATTAATCATAAACTTTTCTATAATTTCAGGCTGTTTGAACATGTTAATAAAGCATTTCAGTTTGTCTTAAAGTTGATAAAATCTTGTTTACTTCAAAAAGAAATTGCTGAGTTTAAGTTACAGGCGTAATAGCCTTTAATTCTTTAATGTTACCTTATATTTTTTTTTAATCTCCTCCTCTATATGAATACAGACATACAACATTGAATATAGAAAAGCACATAAAAATAATGAAACTATCTGTTGCCTATATGACGGAGAACCTACCTACCATCACACTAATATACAAACCAAAGTAGATGGAAGACCATGTTCCAGTAGTTTCCCTTTGTACTACAGACGAGAAGGCCGTGTAAAAAAATAAATAAAAACACAAAATAAAAGGGATTTTTTGTCTCCTTTTTTCTAAAGCTACTTTTTTTTGTAATTTTTTTTTCTCTCCAAACATTCATTGATGCTTTCTTATGGCACAGAGGAGGGTTTCTAGGACAATCCTTTATAGACCTAAACTTATTGCAGGTTTGGGACTGCCTAGCCTCTGCTTACTATGTTTCTGCTCTATTTGCTTAGATACAGGCCTGGGATTCTCTAATCAGGCTGCGTAAGTGAGTGGATCTGGAGTCCAACTTTTTCCCCCGAGCCTTACCAAACTCTTTATATGGCTCCCAAGGTTCAGTCGAACATTCTAGAATGCTAAAGGGACTCGTCGGGCCCCTAAAACATTTAATCTTGCTGCAGTACTTTATGTGTGTAGAGAGTGTCCAAGAAATTGGCACTTTTATAAATGAACCTTGTTACATCCCTCTGGCTGTCAATCAGATTACCGTTTCTGTTACTTGTCTTGGTTACTTAAAGGGACACTCCAGGCACCCAGACCACTTCTGCTCATTGGAGTGGTCTGGGTGCCAACTCCCACTACCCTTAACCCTGCAAGTGTAATTATTGCAGTTTTTCATAAACTGCAATAATTACATTGCAGGGTTAACTCCACCTCTAGTGGCTGTCTACTATCGTTTTTCTGGCACTGGAGTTTCCCTTTAACTCAGTGGAGCTAAACTCAAGAGGCAGGCGAATGCTCAGAGCACCTGCCTTGCAAAGACTTCTGATTGGAAGTCTGTGATTTGACAGCAAACAAAGTCTTGCCTGGGGAAGAAAGGAAGGGCTTGCAAAGGCTTCAGATAAGATATCTGTAGCATTCACAAGCTATTTGTAGAAATCCTCCAATGAAAAAAATCATAATTAGAAGCATGCATGTTTGTGATGGGGTATATCCACTAAACAGTGATTTTTTTACACGGATTTATCTCACTTTTTGAGACGCAGAGCTTTTTCATAATGTGACCCCCTCTGGCTTTGCGAGAGTGGTAGAACTTTTTTGAGGAGGGCTCCTTCATCTTATTTTTTACTCATTAAGACATAGGTCTCCTTGAACCCTTTTGACTGCTTTCGGCATGTCCAGCTAAAAACAGACTCAGGTTCCAGGGTATTGAGCCACGCTGCCCCTACCTTCTGGAACTCTTTACTGCGTGCAAAGTCCTTACAGACTTTTTAAAAAAAGCTAAAGACCCACCTCTTCCATCAGGTATTTGAGGCAGACCGGGAGCACCGGATCGGGCTGTCCCAGTATAACGGACCATTTTGCTCAAAAGGGGATAAAAATCGTTTAGGCGATAATCCCTTTTTTCCTAGACCAGCAGCTACTGTAAGCACCAATCTCCCGAACTGCAAACTGTACGAATTCTGGAAACTCCCGAACTGGAAACACACGAACCCTGGAATCAGCCGAACAGGAAAAGCATTCAATCCGCTTACACTCCTGGCAGTCAGCATACAATCCAATTCCCCCAAAAACGAGACGACACATTTGTTTGAGTGTCAAGCAGAATCTGTTTTACTGGGGGGGCGTGGCTTGGAGGCTGAGAGGAATGGCAGCTTAATCTGAGAGCTCCCCGCAGGCTTATCTTGAATCCTCGTCCATCCACTCCCTACAAATACAAAATGGGCAAAACACATCGCTCATCACACGCTGGTAAGCCCGCAGACACAACCAAGGGCACCCCGGCGTCCACATTGCACAAATACCTGAAAACCCCGGCGGACCTGGCTTCACAGGCCTCGACGGATTCCGGGACCTCGTGGGCCTCGCGCCCTCATTCCCCAAACACAGAACCCTGCACGGAAACCCCCGACATCAACCCCCACCCAGAGCATACACCGGACTGGGTGACTTTAATCCGGGCACTACCAACCAAGGCAGACCTCAAGGAGGCGAACTCTGAGCTCCGAAACTCCATCACGGCAGAGCTCCACTCCCTCCGAGAAGAACTGCAGGGCCTGCACCAAAAGGTATCCCAGCTGGAAGCGGATAGTGACCATCTGACTGCCACACAAAACGCCACTACAAATACCCTGAAGGTACATGAGGCACAACTACGCCAGATGGCCCTACACCTCGAAGACCTGGATAATAGGGGACGCAGACAAAATATCCGGGTTAGGGGGATTCCGGAAGAATTGGATCAGACTACCCCGATCCGCGTAACGCTCATGGGACTATTTAACAGGCTCCTCGGACGGCCTGAAACCACGCACATCGAATTTGTGCGGGCACACAGGGCCCTGAGACCTAGGGGCCCCCCGGAGTCCCCTCCCAGAGACACAATCTGCTGCCTAGCGAGCTACCAACTAAAGGAGGACATCCTGAGACAGGCCCGAGAAACAGACCGGGTCCTGTTGAACGGCACACCCCTACAACTGTACCCTGACCTGTCGCCAGCAACTCTGGCCTACAGAAGGACACTTAAACCCCTGACTCGTGTCCTACAATCTAACAAAATACGCTACCGATGGACTTATCCCTCAGGACTACAAGCTTCCACTCCCAGCGGCTTATTTGTGGTGAGAACCCCAGAGGACCTAGCAGACCTGACTACTGAACTGCAACTACCGCCTATTCAGCTCACATGGCCAGACCCGATGGCATTCTACTCCTTCCACCCGGGAACGGTCTCACAACCCCGCAGACAACGGAGAACCAGAGCCCAGACCATACGCCAATCAGGAGCAACCTCTTAAGCCGAGAGACATTTCTACCTCTGATCTCAACTACAAGTATTTAACACGCTCCATGAACTCAGAGACTAAGACCACCCATGCACCACATACAAGACTTTTTCCTTTTGTTCCACTAGACTCCACTTGACTCATTACAACAAGTAACGGGGGGGGGGGGGGGAGAGGGGGGGGGAGGGAAGCTACATGCCCTGAGGCAGCCTGGGACCCCGCTAGAGATACAATTCCGTGGGGGACAGGTAGCTCACACCCGAGCAAATCCTAACCGGCCCACCATCACCACCCCCTAGTCCAGACGCACGACCTAAGTCGACTTTAGCGAACCCCCCCCTGGTGGAGGGGTGAGGGGGGCGTCCCTGGCTGGACCGTACCGCAGAGGCGACACCGCCCTGCGAGGAACCGGTGGGGGAGCAGAGGCGGGGGCCGATGCTGGTGCGGTTCGCCCGGGGCACGACCCCCCTCCTTGATAGCAATAGGGGAGTTAATTCAACACTAAAACCAGAGGGTTTGCCCTGTGGCAGCCTGGGACCCCGCTAGAGGTACAACTCCGTGAGAGACAGGTAGCTCACACCCGAGCAAATCCTAACCGGCCCACCATCACTACCCCCTAGCCCAGACACACGACCTAAGTCGACTTTAGCGAACCCCCCCTGGCGGAGGGGCGAGGGGGGCGTCCCTGGCTGGACCGTACCGCGGAGGTGATACCGCCCTGCAAGGAACCGGTGGGGGAGCTGAGGCGGGGGCCGATGCTGGTGCGGTTCACCCGGGGCACGACCCCCCTCCTTGATAGCAACAGGGGAGTTAACTCAACACCAAAACCAGAGGGCGGAGGATGAGTACAGGGCCTACCTCGACCTAGGGATGGGTGCGAGACCCTAAAGAATGCAAACTTGGAATCTGAACCCACCCCCGACAACCGCTAAAATCACGGACGGGGTACCCCCTCCCACCCACACCATGAGAGTCGCATACTGTCCTAACCTCCTCACAAACCAAGGGAACAGAATAGGACTTATAACCGTAGAGTAGCATGGGAAAACCGAAACCAATCCTGAGGAATGGGGAAGCGGGACTTTTTCTAAGGTAGATAAATTGTTCAATATGCTTGTTTAATAAGTTCATTTAAACTGTTATACTTGCTTAATGTGTTTATTTCAACTATTATTGTTTGTTGATGCTCACTGACTTGCCCACCGGGCCACACGCCCCACCAATACCAAACGCCCAATGAAACAAACCCTACCCACTGAGGGCCTCAGGCCAATACGAGTTTAGGACGAGGATGAAACTAACAATCACTCACCCACCACCCACATTTGAAGCCGTAGGGGGGCTGGAGGTTCCAGGTGAGACCCGACACACGAGAGCCAGGGGTGTGAGGGCACGGGAGGCCACACAACCCCGGGAATCCCGGGCGGGACTCACACGGAGACCCTCGACCTCCTCCGTTTTCCCCAATAGGAATAGAGCGCCCACAGATAGGTGGACGGGACTTGGTGGACCACACCACTCCTTGTCCCCCGACGCTCGACCTTTAAACAGCCACCACCGAGTGGCTGCTTGGTTCACTGTACATAGTTTCCCCACCTAGATTCCCTTTCCCTTCCTGCCCCGTACCTGTCCTCCCCCCCCCCCTTCCCCCTCCCTCCTTCCCCTCCTCTACCGGACGACCCGACTGACCCACGACACGCACTGACCGGACCCGACACAGACAAGTACACACACCCCACGATGACCGACGGACCACTACTACCGTGCGACCTCACTGTCCTCTCCATAAATGCCAAAGGGCTTAACAAACCGGAGAAAAGGTCAGGGGCACTGAGGGACTTTCACTCGCAGAAAGCATCTGTAGTAATGATACAGGAGACCCACTTTAGAGATGGGGACAGGCCCAAGCTGACTAACCATCACTTCCCAACAGGATACTACAGTGACTTCCACGAAGGAAAATCCAGGGGGGTGGCGATACTATTTAATAAGAAAATACCGTTTGTGGAGAAGGCAAGCATGACCGACAGGGAAGGGAGATTCCTCTTTGTAAAAGGCACAATATCCGACCACCTTTACACCTTTGCCACTTTGTACGCACCGAACTACAAACACCACCGCTACCTTAAAAGCACTCTGCGGAAACTTCACGCTTTCACAGAGGGGGTCCTCATAATAGGGGGCGACTTAAATGTCGCCATAGACCCAACCTGGGACAGCTCCACGGGCACCTCCCACCTCCCCAGACAACACCTTAGAGCAATAACCTCCCTACTGAATAGACACAGACTAATTGACTGCTGGAGGGCACATCACCCGGACGAACGGGACTATACATTCTACTCCCATCCCCACCGGACATACACTCGCATAGACTACTTTCTCACCACACACTATCACCTCTCCTTAATACGAGACGCAAAGATTGGAGTAGCGACTTGGTCAGACCACGCTCCAGTCCTTATCACCCTCCGATCCCCGCTCCTTAGACCCGCAATGACCAAATGGAGACTGAACGAATACCTGCTATCACGCCAAGACATGACCACACACTTTGACAGAGTTTTGACCGAATACTTTCAGGACAACGCACCAGAGGACACCTCACCGACAATCAGATGGGAAGCACACAAAAGCGTCATACGGGGACACTTCATACAAAAGGGTGCAGAACTCAAGAAACAACGGGAAGCCCGAATCACAGAACTCATAACAGACATACACACACACGACACGCTTCACAAACAAAACCAATCCCCGGCCCTTCACACACAACTCCTACAACTGCAACGAGACCTGACCTCCCTGATCCAGTCCAAACACCATAGAGAAGCCCTTAGACATAGGGCCTTTTTTTCCCTACACGGCAATAAGAGCGGCAAGCTCTTAGCCAGGATGCTGGCGAAACGGCGCCAAATGACATACATCAATAAAATACGAGACAAACAGGGAGTGACGCGCCGCCTACCATCCGAAATCATGCAAACGATAAAAACCTACTACTCAGAACTCTACTCGCTTCCCCGACCGAAGTCGGAGATGGCGGCCGCCCACCTAAAAGACTCCATCCGACAATATCTGCTGACCCATAAACTACCCGTACTAGATCAACAGGTGGCCGACCAGCTTGATGAACCCTTCTCAATTGAGGAGCTATCGAGGGCGATTAAAGGAACTAAACCTGGCAAGAGTCCGGGCCCCGACGGCCTGCCTCTTTGCTACTACAAGCACTTCGCAGACAAATTGTACCAACCTATGCTGGCCTCCTCTAACGCGATTAGAGAAGGTCACCATTTCCCCAAACAGGCGTTGACAGCACACATTACTATCATTCCAAAGGAGGGCAAGGACGCGGAGCACTGCGGGAACTACAGGCCCATCTCCCTCATCAATTGCGACATTAAGTTGATGGCGAAGATGCTTGCCGGTCGCCTGCAACCACACATCCCCGCACTGGTGCACCCCGACCAAGTCGGTTTTGTCACAGACCGTGAAGCGCGAGACAATACCATTCGAACCCTTGCCCTTATGCACAACAAGACCTGTGACGCCGGAGGCCTTCTCCTTCTGTCCACGGACGCGGAGAAGGCCTTCGACAGAGTGGGATGGGAGTACCTATTCCAGATCCTGGGTCAAATAGGTCTGGGACCCCACATGCAGGACTGGATCACAGCCATGTATGATGGGCCCACGGCTCATGTCATAGTAAACGGGGCACTGACGGACGAATTTCCGATATACAACGGCACCCGTCAGGGTTGCCCACTTTCCCCACTGCTCTTCGTCCTTGCCCTTGAACCCTTTATGATAGCCATCAGAGAACACCACGACATAACGGGCATACGCACAAGAGACACACATCACAAGGTGGCCGCATACGCGGATGACCTCCTCTTTTACGTTACGAAACCGGAGATCTCTCTCCCCAACATTCTGCAATCCTTCAAGACATTCGGACACATCTCCAACCTCAAAATAAATTACTCCAAATCCCACATACTGAATGTAGACTTACCTGACAACAGAATTACCCCCATCCGCCCCAGCTTCCCATTCCAATGGGCAGAACATAAAATACGTTACCTAGGCACATGGCTAACTAGACAGAAAGAAGACATATACAGAGAAAACTTCTCCCCTATGCTGAACACTTTCAAAAGGGAACTAGCCGAATGGTCTCACCCACATATATCGTGGCTGGGAAGGGTTCAGGTAATTAAAATGAACCTTCTCCCACGATTACTCTACCTATTCCAGACACTCCCCATAACAATCCCTAAAAGATTCTTCACTGCCTTACGCACGCTGACTAGCGCGTATATATGGAACGGGAAATGACCACGTCTCAAGTACCAGACCCTCACTCTACCTAAGGAGAGGGGGGGGTTGGCCATCCCCGACTTCTATCTATATTACACGGCTGGACACCTACGGAGGGTCCTAGACTGGACCAAGACCAACGTCCACAAACAATGGAAAACGGTGGAAGAGACGGAGACAGCAGGGCCGGTGTCGACCCTACCATGGTGCTCCGGAGGGGGCCTGGGTCGGGGATGCTCCTCTCTGGCGCAACATACCCTACGGGTATGGCACAGAGCGTCCCGGGTACATGGCCTCACCCGACACCCCTCACCCTTACTACCACTCATCCATGACCGAGACTTTCCACCCGGGCTGGATCCAAAGGCCTTCAGAGACCTCATACACAACCCAATCCCCAGACTACACCACATACACACACATAACGGACGGAAAACACTCACACAACTGACGGAATGTACACACCCCACATTCATGCAAACTTTCAAATACAAACAACTTTCGAACTACATTGACTCACTGCCCGGAGGACAGAACTACGCTAGGGAACCGACCACCTTCGAGGACTACTGTATCCAACCAGACCCCCTTCCCCACAGCATTTCTATCCTGTACTCACTGCTACAGAGGGAGACCCCCACAGAGACTCCAGCCTTTAAGGGAACATGGGAAACGATCCTGGGGAGGACATTTACAGAGACAGAATGGGACAAAATCTGCTATCTAACACACCACTGCTCCACCTTTTCAAAGACGCAAGAGACGGCATTTAAACTATTGAGCCACTGGTACCGCACCCCACACAGATTACATGCCATAGACCCCTCCCCTCACACTCCGACCTGTGTTGGAGATGTGGAGAGGCTACAGGCACCACACTACATCTATGGTGGGACTGCCGTAAGATAACACCATTTTGGAAGTCTATTCACGATATCTTGTCGAGGTTGTCAGATGCACCACCACCGCTGGACCCAGCGGCGATGCTGTTACACCACACGACAACACCCAGATCTAGGTATAAAAAATCCCTGACAATTAGGATCCTCAATGTAGCAAAGCAGATCATCCCTCAATACTGGAGACAGGACAGACCCCCACCCCTAAGAGCCTGGTTCAACCAAATGGAGGACCTCAGGGCTATAGAAGAACTCCACTCAGGAGCCACCAATACCACTGGGAAATATATGGAGACCTGGACACACTGGATAGTAACCACCATACAGACAGACTTCACCACTCACCTGGAAACGGGAGACTCACACGACGGGACGGACTGACCCTACCACCCCACCCACCCAACCTACCACAGAGCTCATACCCCCCCCACCTTCAGAATCCCCCCCATCCCCTCATTTCCCCCCCTCTAACATTTCCCACATCCTCCATTAAGGCCGTAGGCAAATACCCCGACAGCACAGAGACACGTATGATCACTGTACGAAGGCTCAGGCAGCCACGTAGACACACAAGGCTCACCTACGGTGACTTAGAGATGTTTGGAACACTTGGTTACCCAACCCCCTTATCCAATGAACCGCAGCTACATTCGTTTTGTATTTAAGCACCATGACAACTACTAGGGGCAACCTAATATGTAGTTAAACCCAAAGGGACGCACGAATGTTTTACCAAAAACTTAACCAAGGTTCACTTTTGATAGGACCTGCGTGTCCACCACTGTTGGGGGCCTGCGTGCTCCACTCCCAACCTATATCTTGTAGCACATGTTGTGCTTTGTTTGCCTATCTTAAAGAGACCTGCGAGTCTCGATTTATATATTGTTTACAACGATTGAGACCTGTGAGTCTCACATTGAATATATAAAAATGACAATAAAAATATATTTACAAAAAAAAAAGAATCTGTTTTACTGAGGGCTACCTGCCCAGTATTTATGCAGGTCTCCCACCTGGTGGACACTCCCCTAAGGGACCACATGGAAGACTGAAACAGCAGACAGACATGTATCACTTTAGTACATACAGCCACAATACTTTCCCACAATGCATCCTGGCTTCCTCCTCTCTGTCCTGGAGATAATTAATGAAGTAATTCAATTATCTCCCAGGACAAAGGCAAGACTCCATTATACACGTGGTGACACAGAAACAGACTATCACTTTAAAATACATAAAGACACATTTTATACATAAAACACAGACATGTAACATATCCCTAGATAGCTCAGGTCTGGGTGCACATTATTAGGTGAATGGCACCCAGACCACCCGAATACAGTTTAAGTGCCATGGAGCTAAAGTCTTTAATTATACGAACAGGCTCCATGGCATTGCTATCTGGGTTAAAACATTCACGTAAAACATAAAATACCGAATTTCCCTGCATTCACCAAATCCATACGAATTAGAACCAGGGGCTGGAGGTTCAGCGGTGCCTGCACGTAAAAGTGTCCGATTTTGGTGCATGAAAGCCGGGCAGAAAAGTGCTGGCTGCCCGGGGAGCTCCAGAACACCGCCACCTAGCGGCCGCTAAGTGTAACAGCGGCCACCCAGTAACAAGCAATTAAGCTGCGGTTAACCGCAGCTTCAGGGAGGTAAATTGGAGGCACACTCCAGCTTCTGGGTGGCCAATTAACGGCGCCGGCCGGCTTCCCACGGCTCTGGGGAGGTTGGTAAACGGCTGTTTGTTTGGTAGATGGAATCTACCGAACTGCTGTGCAGAAAGGGAGAAATAAATCCTTCTGCACAGCAAAATTAACCCTTTAGCTGCCGGTCCATAAACTAAAGGCAGCAGGCGGGCAACCAGGCTTCTCCAGTTCATAGTGGCGAGGTTGGCTTCGCCACACCCAGCACATGTGCTCGCTCTGACAGCATGTCAGAGCGAGCACATGTGCTTAGTATACTCACCTTCCGCCTCCCTGCACTTCCGGGTTCACTGCGAAGTGCAGGGAGACGGATCTTCAATGATCTTGTCCCTGTTAGAAAAAAAAATAAAGTTAGTTTAAAATCCCACCCCCCTTTACCCCTTTTAATAAAAAAGTAACCCCTTCCCTGCCAATTGATCACTGACTACAGTGATTACTTGGCAGGGATTGCATTTTACTGTCATCTGATTATTTTTTTTAACCCCTGAGGGTTAATTCTTTTTTTTTTTATCCTTCAGGAGTTACATTTATTTTATTAATTAATTTAAATATTTTTAAATGATATATTTAGCTAACTGGGGTGGGTGGAAGTTAGTGGGGAATTTGGGGATTTGGAGTTAGGCTAACTAGGGGTTAACTTTAAAAAAGTTTTAAAATAAACTTTAAAAAGTTAAAAATTACGTTTAAAAAAGTTTTAATAACGATTAAGTAAAAAATTCAAAAAGACACCCCCCTTTACCCAGTCCAAATAAAAATTAACCCCTTCCCTGCCAGTCGATCACTGCCTACAGTGATCAAAATACAGATCACACTATTATACTGTGATCTAATTTGTTTTAACCCCTGAGGATTAACTTTTATTTATTTATTAACCCTCAGGGGTTCAATTTATTTAATTCATTTATTTAAATATTTTATAATTATATATTTTGCTAGCTGGGGTGGGAGGGAGTTGGGGAAAATGGGGAATTTACGGTTAGTGCTGCTTACTGCTAGTTAGGGGTTAAAGGTAAAAAAAAGTTTAAAAAAATGTTAAATCTGTAAAAAAAAGTTTTAAGAAAGTTTAGGAAAGTTTAAAAAAAATAATAAGCAAAACAAAAGTTTAAAAACTAGTTTTAAAAAGTTTTAAAAAGTAAAAAAATACATAAAAAAATGCTCATTACCACTACACCTGGAACAAACTAGAGAAAAAATGATCCCCTGCTAAGGTTCAAAATATGCCTTTTGAATTACCCCAGGGTGTATTCTTTAATAAATAGTATGTGTTTGTGGGGAAGTTTCAATAACCAACTACTCCAAAATGGAACATGGACACAGCGTAAAACTTTAAAGTTAGAAAAAAACTAAATGGCTGCGTCTCAAATGTGCCGCTTCAACATCCACATATACCTGGCAAAGGTACATACGGGAGTATTGCTGTACTCAGCCGACATAGCTGAGCAACATATGAAGTATTATACAGTCGTAGCACACATAAGGTTTGCAAAATATACTGTGCAAACTCACTTTGTGTGTCAAAAAGGCAGAAATAGCGCTTATTACTACTACACTTGGTACAAGCTAGCGGAAAAATTATCCCACGCTAAGGTTCAAAATATGCCTTTTGAAATACCCTGGGATGTGTTCTTTAAGAAATGGTATGCCTTTATGGTGTAGTTGTAATATGTAGCCTGCTCAAGTGCTCCAAAGTGGAACACGGACGCATCAAAACCCTCCATGAAAATTCACACTTAAAAACGTAAACTTGTCACGTCTCTTTTACAGCACTGTAACTTCACAAATTATTGCCAAAGACATACAATGGGGGTGTAATTTTACTCAGAAGACTTAGCTGAGCATAATTTGGGGGGTTTGAACTTAGTGGCACACATGAAATGTACAAAATGCCCAGCAAAAATGTAATCAGTTATCTTTTAATGGTTTGTGTTCTGTATACTATTTATCCTAATTATTGAAACAATTATCCCATGGCCACCACAAGTGTTCCTGTCGATGCACCTCCACAGGATGAACATGTTTTTGACCTGTAATGTGTTTTGTTTTGGAATAGGAAAGGGAATTATTTTTTTACTGGAGTGTTTCCTATAACTTCAGAATGCTAGTATAGTTTTCAATAGTATAATTTTCTAACCTGTATAACAGTTTAACAAGTACAGTGAGGAAGTTTTACCCCTACACTCTAACTTGAGTGACATGTGTCAGTTAGACGGATTGGAGAATGGTTAGAACGATGAGAAGTTCTTCAGTGTTCTAGGGAAGCATTAGGGGAGATGGTATTCGGAAGCCAGACTGTCTATGAGCTTTTTATCATGGAAAATGAAGCTAACCTATTCTTTCCTCCTTTCAGCCAGAAGCTCTCATCACTGAGCTAAGCCTGGCATTGTAGAGCTCAGCTCATTAGCTGAGAGTGATCCACTGGCTCCAATGAGCTGGCCTTGCACTTCTTCCAGCTTTACTGGAAGCTGCAGGGAGATGGGAAATAATGCCCTGCCAACCAGGGCCGGACTGGGGATACGAAGCAGCCCTGGAAAAAAAATCTATGCCAGCCCCATAAGTCATTGTGCTATGTAGGGTGTAATATATAATATGCAATTGAAATAGTTGGCTGCACTCTCGGATTTCCTTAAAACTTAACTTTTATTGAAATATTTAAGTGAAGATCAACGTTTCATCCCCTCTTGTGGACTTTCATCAGGATCATGATGAGAGTCCACAAGAGGTACTGAAACGTTGATCTTCTCTTAAATATTTCAATAAAAGTTACGTTTTAAGGAAATCCGAGAGTGCAGCCAACTGTTTTTTAATTGCCTGGATACTGGAGCCCTGGTGATGCACCCGGTCACACAACTTTGAAGCCTGAGTGCAAGGTACAACAGCTTTTATATATATATTATATATATATTATATATATATATATATATATATATATATATATATATATATATATAATATATATATTTTTTTTATTATTTTTTTTATACATTTCTTCTTCTAATTCAAAATATTATTTCTTTCAGGGTAATTAAATTATACAGTAAAGCATACGCACATGCAGACACAGACAATCTTACTGATGCATACAAATAGGCTCATTGACAGACAATCTCAATGACACACACAGACAAGGTTACTGGCACAAACACACATTTAGTACAGACAAACTCTGATACACACACAAGTTTACTACAGACAAGCTCACTGTCACACACACACGCTCACTACAGACAAGCTCACTGATGCGCACACACTCTCCCTACAGACAAGCCCATTGACACACACATGCTCCCTACAGAAGAGCTCACTAACACACAGATTCACTACAGACAAGCTCACTGACACACAAACTCACTAGCAGGCGCACACACACAGAGGCTCCCTCACTAGCAGATGCGCGCGCGCACACACACACACACACACACACAGATGCTTGCTCGCTCACTCACTAGCAGATGCACACACACAAAGGCAGACAGTCACTGACACCGAGGCAAACATCCACACATACAGAGACAGGCAGACCGTCACACACACAGGCAGACCGTCACACACACAGGCAGACAGTCACACGCACAGGCAGACAGTCACACGCACAGGCAGACAGTCACACGCACAGGCAGACAGTCACACGCACAGGCAGATAGCAACACGCACGCAGACAGTCACACACACAGGCAGACAGTCACACACACACAGGCAGACAGTCACACACACACAGGCAGACAGTCACACACACACAGGCAGACAGTCACACACACAGGCAGTCACACACACAGGCAGTCACACACACAGGCAGTCACACACAGACAGGCAGTCACACACAGACAGCTATAAATGTCTAATGTTCTTAATTTTGTTCATGTGACACAATGTTATCTGTTTATTATTCAGGGGCAAACATCATTGCAAGTTAGCATAAAACGTAAAGGATCACTATAGGGTTAGGAACACAAACATGTATTCCTGACCCTATAGTGTTAAAACCACCATCTAGCCCCCCTGGGCCCCTCATGCCTCCATAAATATAACAAAATCTTACTGTATTCAAGCCTGAAGCTGTAGATCTGCGCGCTGTTTGCCTAAAAAAAAAACAAGCAGTCTGCTGACATCATCAGAAGTGGTAGCCTGATCCAATTACACTGCTTCCCCATAGGATTGGCTGAGACTGACAAAGAGTTAGATTAGGGGCAGGGCCAGCATGATTCAAACACAGCCCTGGCCAATCAGCATCTCCTCATAGAGATCAATTGAATCAATGAATCTCTATGAGGAAATTTCAGTGTCTGCATGCATGGAGGAGATACTGAATGTTTGGATGCATTTTAGGCAGCCACGACCCAGGAAGGTTCTCTAACAGCCATCTGAGTAGTGGCCAGTGAAGTTATCACAAAGCTGTAATGTAAACACTGCATTTTCTCTGAAAAGACAGTGTTGACAGCAAAAAGCCTGACGGTAATGATTCTACTAACCAGAACAAATTCAATAAGTTGTAGTTGTTCTGGTGACTATAGTGTCCCTTTAATTTCTTTTAAACCCTTTAAACCAAAAACATCTTTGTAAAATGGTGTTCAGAGACATCATAGGCTTGCGCATGGGGTGTGCCGGGTGTGCCTGGGCACACCCTAGTCCCCACGGCCCGTGCTCTGTGCCTCCATGGGCCGGTGAGGGAGGGAGGCAGACAGGAGAGGACCCAGGGAGCTCTAGCCAGCAGCTCCGCCGGGTTCCTCTCGCGAGGTTGGAGCGCTGCTGCGGCAACGCTGGGATCTCGCAAGAGTGAACTCTAGCCCCGCAGGCTAGAGTTCACTCACCACTGGACCACCAGGGATGGCAGCAGCACGGTCCCCCCTCCCTACAAAAGGTAAAAAAGGAGGGGGGCTATTAACTAAACGGTCCCCCCACTCCCACACAATACACACAAACAGCACCCACACACACAGCACCTTTACACAGCACACACACACTAACAGCACCCTCACACTAACAGCACACACACACACAGCACCCACACACATACACACACAGCCCCCTCACACACACAGCCCCCTCACACATACACACACTAACAGCACCCTCACACACACACAGTGCCCTCACACACAGCACCCTTACACACACACCACCCTCACAAACACACACACTAACAGCACCCTCACACACACAGTGCCCTCACACGCACACTGCACCCTCACACACACAGCACCCTCACACACACGCAGCACCCTTACACACACAGCGCCCACACACACACACAGTGCCCACACACACAGCGACCACACACAGCACCCTCACACACACACAGCACCCACACACCGCACCCTCACACACACACAGCACCCACACACACACACAGCATTGTATGTGTGTGTGTGTATGTATATATATATATATATATATATATATATATATATATATATATATATATATATATATATATATACACGAGGCATGTGTGTTTGTGCTTTAGGGTGCACACCCTTATGCAATAGGCTGCACATGTCTATGAGATACATCTATAAAGAAAGGATGTAGCAAAGTAGTAGGCAAAGTGGACAAGTAGGCAAGAATGAAGGCCACATACTTCTCACTGCTTAGAAGACATAGCTTGTAGCATGTGGGGGCATGGGGTAAGTATAAACCCTCTATATACACTGATGCAGTGATAATAGTGACCCCAGGCAGCATTTAGCCATTTGCCCACAGGCTGCTAAAGCCGCCAGTAGGCAAATGGTGAACCCAAAATAACATCTCTGCCAATGGCCATAAGAGTTTATTCAGGATTAGGGCATATGGCAGCTCGGAATTTGGATTTTAGGGCGAATAGTCGATTGTCTCAAATTTAGAATCATGATTCTGTTGAAACTGAATCTCGTCTACCTGTCAGTTCATTGTGTAGAGGGCAAGACTTTAGCTAAAATAAGAATTGCAATAGTATCCGGTTAGAGAGAAGAAACTAAGAACAATGTAATCTAACAGGACTTGATTCTAAACGATTCTAGTCCTTCTAGTTCTGTTACAGTCACATACAATATGTGTTGCAAAAATAGATAAAAAAATAATCAAAAATATTATATATATGCCTTTTTAAGGAAACTGACACAATATATCAGAATATATATCATTACCATAATACTATAATTAATGTATGTACTTGCTGTCTGCTGTAGTGGTTATAGATAGCACCAAATGCCTATTGATGAGTCAAGTCCCTTTAGGGTGTCCTCCAGGTCCAGCTCCTCTTCTCAGAAGTAGCTTAAGTTCCCTTCAGACAGAAGCCAATGGCTAAGGGCGTCCTAATAGCGACAAAGTGGCACCTGAAGGCCCATAAAGTTCTGTATGAAAACAGAAACTGATGTTCAGTTCTTTCCTAGAATGACTGATCTATAGCATGGTTACATAGTTACATAGCTGAAAACAGGCATTCGTCCATCAAGTTCAGCCTGTCTCACAAATAAGAGACTTCACATTGTTATTGTTCTTACTGCAAAAAAAACTGTGTCCTATGTATAGTCCTATTTATAAATAGAGTCCCAGACAATTGTTTGTATTGGCCATGAATATATTTGTATAATGCTATCATAACCCCTCTGAGGTACTGTTTTTCCAAACAAAAGAGATTTATTAACCTCTATTCATAACTAAAATGCTCCATTCTTTTTATTCATGGTGTAGCCCGCCTTTTTTTAGTGCCATAATATCCTTCTTCAGAATAGGTGCACAAAATTGCAAAGCATATTTAAGTGTGGTCTTACCAGTGATTTGTAAAGAGGCAAAATTATATTTTCATCCTGAGAATTAATACCCCTATTTATACATGACAATGCCTTACTGGCCTTAGTCACTGCCGATTGGCATTGCATATTGTTGAAACATTAAAGTGAATAAAACTGTGCAGTCGTGTTTTTTTTGCAAATCAGTGCAAATTTTGGTGTATAGAAACCAATACACTCACAATTAATCTTTTCATTGAAAAAGGAGAAATTTTCATATGCTTGTGCTTTCAGAATCATCCATATATCACAATAGACATAGAAACAGAAATAGAAAAATACAAATAGTGCAAAACTGTAAAATATATTTTATCAAATATTTTAAATTGGAAAACTCACACAAGTAGAGCAGAGGAGCCTTCTCTAACTGTAATAGTTCCAAAGCCAAGTTTACTTTGGGACAGAAAATGACAGAGGCAGTCTATCCACATTCAGAATTTACTGCACAGTGAAACCAGAAAACATCTCCGTCCAACACTCTCCCGTAAAAAGTAGTATACCAAGTATTGCATATTGTTGCCTAGTTATTTGTCTATAACAATTCCCATGTTGTTATCCCTAATGCACAAGCAACTTCATAGGGTGTAACAAAAGTTCCATTAGCTCACATTACCAAGAAATGAATTACAAACTAATCGCACTCTGGTACAGAACCCCGACATGACTCCACAGAATCTACCCGACAACACCCCCGACATGCTGGAGATGCTGGGAGGAGAGAGGCATGACAATACACATATGGTGGGAATGTCGTTCAATCGCACCGTACTGGGAACTGATTAGACAGAAAATAACCGACATCCTGGGAGAGACAACTGAATGGACGGCGGCTCTGACACTTCTACATATCTCGGAGCTGTTGATCGCCAGATAAAAAAAAATCAATCCTGCGTCACCTACTCAAAGCGGCCAAAGCCCTGATACCGATGTACTGGAAGAAGACAGAGATGCCCGACTGGAGGAGTGTATCCGCAGGGTGGATGACATTCATGGGGCGGAAGCGATGCAGGCCTCGCTGCTTGGCAGGGGGAGCAAACACGCGGAAATGTGGCAGCCATGGTATGCATTTATATCGCTAAGCAGGTTGGGCGGAACGGGAGGAGGCGGAGGGACACGCGAGGGGGACACCTGGCCCGAGGAGCATGACCACTCTCTTTTGTTTTCCCCTGACCCACCCGCTTTATAATTTGGCCCGGAAGCCACCCTACCCCTATAACTCATCATACGGAACTAGAACCCAGCTGTCCATCCCTTTCTTCCCCTATACCACTCTACCCTTCACTTTCATCATTAACCTCTACATATACACAGGCATATGGAAAGATACATACACGCTGATGGGAACAGCCCACACCCAATTGGGATTATCCTTTGCACCCATAGATAGACCGGACAACAGCTACATCATGCACACCTCGCACAACTTACACCAGTGCCTCACAGGCAAACATCAGCTCACAATGGACAGGCCTCCGAGTTAGTTGGGGCAGATGGGCCTGTGCATTATCCTGTGATCATGTGATCATCCTGATTATCCTGTGGTATGCAACACTGCATCGACCGCACGAGACATATGGGTACTTGGGGATGCACAGGCTGACCAAACCACCACCATTGCATTACGCCTCATTAGCCGCAGGGATCTGGTTGCTCTTGTGGACATTGGAGGCCTATGAAACGCGAACCTCTCTGAAGTAGCTTACCGACTCACATACCTTGGTCAAGGAGAAGGGAGAAACTCTATACTACAAACTGTGATGAATGCTGGTATACATCCGCTCGCAAAATCTGGTCTACATTCACTTGAAATTGACTTAACTAATGGGCAATACACTTGTTTTATGTATGACATTATGATTCCAGTTGATATAGGGACCTGTTAGTCCCCACTACTGTTATTGTTTATATAAACATGCTCTTTTTCCTTCCTCATAAAATCAATAAAAGAGATTTACAAAAAAAAACCTTCATAGGGTGTAAATTGCTTGTGCATTCTTTACCCCAAAGTGCATAACTTTGCATTTTTCTACATGAAATTTAATCTGCCATTTGAGTGCCCAGTCCCCCAATCTATCCAAATCCCTCTGCAGCAAAGCAATATCCTACTCACATTGTATTACTTTATAGAGTTTTGTGTCTTTTGCAAACACTGAAACATGGCTTTCAATGCTTATTTCAAGATCTTTTATAAATATATTAAATAAAAGAGATCCAAGAACAGAACCCCGAGGGACCCTACTAACCCCTTAGTGACCAGACCATTTTTCAATTTTCTTACCGTTAAGGACCAGGGCTCTTTTTACATTTCTGTGGTCTTTGTGTTTAGCTGTAAATCTTACTCATTTACTGTACCCACACATATTATATACAGTTATATACAGTTTTTCTCGACATTAAATGGTCTTTCTACAGATACCATTATTTCCATCATATCATATAATTTACTTTTAAAAAAAGTATAAAATATGATGAAAAAAAAAACACACTTTTTCTAACTTTGACTTCCAAAATCTGTTACGCATCTACAACCGCCAAAATAACACCTGTGCTAAATCATTTCTAAATGTTGTCCTGAGTTTAGAAATACCGAACGTTAACATGTTCTTAGATTTTTTTTTTGCAAGTTATAGGGCTAAGAGTACAAGTAGTACATTGCTGTTTCAAAATATATATTTTTAAAACGTATCAATAGTGACATTGTAACACTGTTATCTGTCATAAATCTCTGAATCACACCTCACATGTACATATTTTTTTTAAAGTAGACAACCCAGGGTATTCAATATGGTGTATGTCCAGTCTTTTTTAGTAGCCACTTAGTCACAAACAGTGGCCAAAGTTAGCATTTATATTTGTTTGTGGGTTAAAATGCAAAAAACAATTATAAAAGTTAAGTTTGGCCAGTGTTTGTGACTACTAAAAAAGACTGAACATACTCCATTTGCAATACCTTGGGTTGTCTTCTTTTGCAAATGGCATGCTATCACGGGGGTAATTCTCATTCCTGGGCTACCATACACTCTCAAATGCAACATAACCTACGTATCTGGCAAATTTAAATGTGAAAAAACAGAAAATCAAGCCTTATGTTTGACCCTGTAACTTTCAAAAACACTATAAAACCTTTATATGCGGGGTACTGTTATACCCGGGAGACTTTGCTGAACACAAATATTAGTGTTGCAAAACAGTAAAACGTATCATAACAATGATATCATCAGTGAAAGTGCCGTTTGTGTGTGAAAAATACAAAGAATTTCACTTTCACTAACAATATCATCGCTGTGATATGTTTTACTGTTTTGAAACACCAATATTTGTGTTCAGCATAGTCTCCCAAGTAAAACAGTACCCCCCCATGTACAGGTTTTAGGGAGTCATGGAAAGTTACAGGGTTAAATACAGTGCTAGCAAATTCCATTCTCTGGACTTTTGCCCTGGGTTGTCAGGCAGGTCCCTCATATTGCAATCAATAAAATGAATTAATTATGTAAAAAAATTACATAAATATGCACGTAGAATTTAAATATATATACATATTTATATATTTGAAGTCTGTATTTATGAAAGTATTTATGTAATTATTAGGGATGTGCATGGTGAAAATATTCGGTTCGGTTTGGCATTCCGAAATTTGGTACTTCGGCAATTCGGAACTTCGGGAGTTCGTCACTTCGGGAGTTCGGATGTTCTCTTGCAGTCGCTTAGTAGATAACTTCCTAATTCCCACGGTATTAGGGAGCTATCTACCAAAAGGCTGAAAGACCTAAATTGGTCTTTCAGTCAAATTTACTAATACTAAGTAAAAATTACTTAGTATTAGTCAATTCTGCCCCTACTCGCTATACCGCCTAGTGTTGGTCAGTGTTTACTAGACATGCCCCTACTCGCGGTATAGCGAGGAGGGGCAGAATTTACTAATACTAAGTAATCTTTACTTAGTATTAGTAAATTTGGCCGAAATACCGTGGGAATTAGGGAGTTATTTACTTACCCATTCCCATCCTTTGACTGGCTAAGTAACTTACATTTTATATGAATGTGTTACTTGATTGTTGTAAGTGTTGCAAATGCTTACAGCTGAATCCTGGCTATATTTGTATACTTTTTTTTAAAAACTGGTATACATTGTAACATTCTTCATTCTTCCACTGGGTATATTAGTACTTTGGCAATTCTGTGCTTCGGAGCTTCGGCACTTCGGAACTTCGGCAATTTCGTAACTTCAGAACTTCGGCAATTCAGCTATTCGGAAAAATCGGAAGTATCCGAATTGCCCGAAATTCGTCCAAATTGACATTTGGAATGAGACGAATTGCACATGTCTAGTAATTATGGATATATATACACTGATCAAAATTATAAACATAACACTTTTGTTTTTGCCTCCATTTTTCATGAGCTGAACTCAAAGATCTAAGACTTTTCCTATGTACACAAAAGGTCTATTTCTATTTCTCTTAACCCCTTAAGGACCGGACTGTTTTGCGATGTTGTACATTTGCGACCAGGCATCTTTTTACACTTTTGTGGTGTTTGTGTTTAGCTGTAATTTTCTGCTCTCATTTACTGTTCCCATACAAATTATATATTGTTTTTTTCAGGACAAAATGGGCTTTCTTTACATACCATTATTTATATAATCTCATGTAATTTAAGTTAAAAAAATGAAAAAATATGATGAAAAATTGAAAGAAATACATGTTTTACTTTTATGTGAAAAATCTTTTGCTCATCTACAAAAGCGAATGAAAAAAACTGCTAAATAGATTCAAAATGTTGTCCTGAGTTTAAAAATACCCAGTGTTTACATGCTTTTTGCTATTTTTTTGCATGTTATAGGGCTATAAGTACAAGTAGGATATTGCGGTTTCAAAACATACATTTTTAAAATGTATCAATAGTGACATTGTAACATTATTATCTGTCATAAATCTCTGAATACCACCCCACATGTACATATTTTTTTTAAAGTAGACAACCCAAGGTATTCAATATGGGGTATGTCCAGACTTTTTTAGTAGCCACTTAGTCGCAAACACTGGCCAAAGTTAGCGTTCATATTTGTTTGTGTGTGAAAAAAGTAAAAAACTAAATTGAACTCTAATTTTGGCCAGTGTTTGTGACTAAGTGGTTACTAAAAAAGACTGGACATACACCATTTGCAATACATTGGGTTGTCTTCTTTTGCAAATGGTATGCCATCATGGGGGTAATTCTCATTCCTCGGCTACCATACGCTCTCAAAGGCAACGTAACCAATCTGGCCATTTTCAATGTAAAAATATTTGACCCATATATTTGACCCTGTAACTTTCAAAAACGCTATAAAACCTGTACATGGGGGGTACTGTTATACTCAAGAGACTTTGCTGAACGCAAATATTAGTGTTTCAAAACTGGAAAATGTATCACAACAATTATATCAGTAAAAGTGCTGTTTGTGTGTGAAAAATAAAAAAAAAGTAACTTTCACTGACAATATCATCGCTGTGATATGATTTACTGTTTTGAATCACTAATATTTGTGTTCAGCGAAGTCTCCCGAGTAAAACAGTACCCCCCATATACAGGTTTTAGGGTGTCGTAGAACATTACAGGGTAAAATACAGTGCTAACAAATTAAATTCTCTGGACTTTCGACCTGGGTTGGCAGGCAGGTCCCTTAAATTGCAATCAATAAAATTACTTAATTATGTAAAAATATTACATAAATACACACGTAGAATTTATATATGTATATTTATATATTTGAAGTCTACGTGTATATTTATATAATTATTTATGTAATTTTGTATATGGACATATGTATAGTTCGTATTCTTTTTATTTATTTATATATACATAGATATATATACAATTTCATTCATATTAATATCAAAATACAGTTAGAATAAAATTTCATATAGATATATAATTATTTTTCATTTTTTTATTATTTAAAAAAAATAATAATTTAATTTAAATTACTTATTATTTGTATTTTATAATAATATATATACACAATATATAGTTATTATATATATTATATATACACACGTGTGTAATTTAATTATAAGTGTATTTTTATATTAATATATGTACATATTAATATAAAAATACACTTAGTATGACATTATATATATATATATATATATACACACACACACACATATATAATTATTATTTGTATTTATTAACTTTAACCTTTATTTTTTTTCTTTGATTTTACACTAGCAGGGAGACTGCCTGTCAGCACAGACAGTCCCCCTGCAGGCAGACACATGGACACCTATTGTGACCATGTGGTCGCTCTGTTGAGCAATCACATGGCCCCAGGGGTCCTAATTCGCCATGGGGAGACTGTCTGGGCTGCATCGGGTAAGTAACTAAGACCGTTAGGACGGTTCAGGACCGTCAGCGGTCGGCAACGCAAAAATGCCGATGACGGTCCTGAACCGTCCTCGGTCCTTAAGGGGTTAATATAAATAATAAGTAAATAAAAATACATTTAAAAAAATTAAAATAATTTTACATTTTTTAAAAAACAATTATATATATATATGTAATTTTATTCTAACTGTATTTTGATATTAATATATATGAATATTGACGGTGTGGCAGGCTTATGCAATATATGATCATATAATGTAACTAAACCCCCATTATATTTTGCCTAGGTGAGGTGTTTTTAAATAAAACTACTACAATCTCTAAGATTTGAAATCATTGTTTAGTGAATAAGCGAGTGCGCTGGATTCTGTATTTTGTATATTTTGGCCCCAGCAGCACCCTATAATGTATGCATGTTCAGGTGAGTGCAGCCCTCTTGGATTTGTATATATATATATATATATATATAAAATAAATACAAATAATACAAATATATACACTGAACAAAATTATAAACGCAGCCCTATTGTTTTTGCCCCCATTTTTCATGAGCTGAACTCAAAGATCTAAGACTTTTTCCATGTACACAAAAGGCCTATTTCTCTCAAATATGGTTCACAAATCTGTCTAAATCTTTTTTTTTTTTTTTTAAATCTTTCTTTTATTGAAGCATGTTAGTCGGGGTACAGGAAAAAAGAGAGGGAAATGTAAAAATGGGTTACATTAGGAGGTAAGTACATCGGTAGCGTAAGATTATACATTTCCTGAGTGAGAGTGCTTCATTTTTTAAGTTATGTTAACACACGTTTGTTGTAGCTAATATCAATGCCTATTCTGTTAGACTGTAAGAGGGTATACAAGGCTTATGCACATAGTTAGTGAACAATAGGTGAGGCCCAAGCAGTAAGGATAATAGTGTGTAAAACCATAAGCAAAAACATCACATAGGTTAAAACGATAACATGTCATAAATTCAAGGCTAATGCGTTAGAGGTATGATAGGGCAGTAGTTTATTACCGCATGCCTATCGAATCATGTATGTTTGGTTTGCAGTTTTGACCATATGCAATTAGCTGACATTACGTACTCTGAACCATTAAGTAGGAGCTATATATGTTAGGTAGCGGGAGACAGGTTAAAATTAAAACAATAATGTTACAGTCCAGTTTGAGACATGCATGCTTATGAAAGCGTTTCAGTCTGTCCGGCAACAGCAGTAAGTAGGGAGATATGGTTGGTAGCGAGCTGCAGCAGTTCATCCCTTTCGTTTTCCGGCAGACCAGTGTGTGGGTTGAAGATAGTCCTTGCCGCATTACGGGTGATGGTGTGAGAGGCTTCCCGGCTCTAGGCTGCTGTGCTGCGTCTTGCCCCAAGGTCGGTCGTTGCTGGGGTCTGGTGCTGTTGCGCTCGGTTCCTCTGGCGGTCTCTGTGGGCGGGTGGTGCTGTGCCATGCTCCCTGTAGTGGCGTCTCAGCTTTCGAGGGCCGCTCGTCTCCGGCCTGAGGCCTGTGTGGGTGCTCGCGCCCTTCGCCATTGGACCCATCATCAGGTCCGTGGGCCCAGGGTTCCACCAGGTTCCAGGCTTCTCCCTGGGTGTATGGCCGGCTGTGGGGGGGATTCCCCAATGTGAGCGCCCGGCTCAGATGAAGAGTGAGCGGGCCTCCCGATTGCTATGTCCACATGGGTGGCAGTTGGTTCGTATCGGGTTCTAGAGGTATTCCCAGCTGTGTGTGTCTTTACTTGTTATAGCCCCTAGTACAAGAGTGAGTGAGTAATGGCTGCCCGTATGCCAGTGGTCAAGGTTGCCTGTTCCGTGCACCTGGACGTCGCCATTTTGTGTGCGGGTCCCGGGCTACATGTCGGCGGTTGCATGGGGAGCTGTACGGCCTGGTTCAGGGTAGTGTAGTTTGGACCGGGATCACCCCCCCCGGTCCAGTGGGGGGGGAAACAGGGCCGGGTCCGCAGACTATCGTTTTGTGTCAGGCTCCGTCGGGCGGGATAGCGTTGCGGCGGCCGTCCGCTTCACTCACCGCCAGCATAGGTCCCGCCTGTTACAGCAGGCCCCATCCTCCGAGGGACTAAAACCCCGAGGGCAAGCCTCTCCTCAGCTCGGGCAGCCCGATTCCGTTGAGGGTCACAGTAAGTCTCGGGTATTTCTCCCCAAAATTCTCGATTTGTAGGCTAATTGTGGATCATTCTGCAGGAGCCGAGCTGTCCTGCGACCGCTCAGCTCGGCGGCCCGGCCCCGCCCCCAAATCTGTCTAAATCTGTGTTAGTGACCACTTCTCCTTTGCCGAGATAATCCATCCACCTCACAGGTGTGGCATATCAAGATGCTGATTAGACAGCATGATTATTGCAAAGGTGTGCCTTAGGCTGGCCACAATAAATTCAGACATCCGCAGGGTATATAAACACAGCCTCGCCCCGTGAACTTTATCTTTAGTCTTTTGATTCTGTTGTGTGTGTTACGTTCATGTGTTCCAGTCTATTGAACCTCAACTCTGTATTGACCCCGGCTTCTGACATTGTTTTCTTTGACCTTTGGCATCCCTTGACTTCGGCCACTCTTCATTAATCCTTCCCTCGGCTATCCCTTGACTATCCTGCTGTTTGTGTCCTTGCCTATACTGCGACTTGGAACTTTATAATGCACAGCCCCCATGCACAGATTCACAGTCCAGCTGGTTTATTATCTGGTCACCTTGGACTGTGTCTATTTGCAAAGGTGAGCAACATATCTGCGCTACAGACTCCCAACTCAGGTAAGATCCTGACAGCATTGAATCAATGCATCTCTATGTGGTAAGTTCAGCGTCTCAATGCAGAGCGTGGAGATGCTGAATGGCAGTGCTGCACAGTGCAGCACTGGCCCAGGATGCACCTCTAGTGGCCATCTGAGGAGTGCCCTAAGGGGCAATATGAACATGAAAATGCCTGCATTAAGCTGTAGTTGTTCTGGTGACTATAGTATCCCTTTGATGGTAACTCTCTGTACTCTATTTTTACGCCAATGTTCTACCCAAGAACATGATTTTTCATCTAGACCAATTTCTTTTAGTTGGAACACTAACCTATTGTGAGGAACCATATTGAATGCCTTGGCAAAATCCAAGTAGATCACATCCATTGCAACACCCTGATCCATACTTGTACTTACTTCTTCGTAGAATGCAATTAGGTTAGTTTGACATGACCTATGTTCCATAAAACCATGCTAATTATTGCTAACTACAATGTTCTTCACAAATAATTCCTGAATATTATCCAGTATTAACACTTCAAATACTTTCTCAGCCACAGCAGTTAAGTCTATCATTTCCAGACAAAGATTGCGAACCCTTTTTGAATATTGAAACCACATCTGCCTTCCTTCAATCCTTCGATACAATTCCTGAAAGAAAAGAATCCTAAAATATTAAATACAGAGGTTCACTTATTTCACCACTTAGCTCCTTAAAGCGACACTGTCATGTCGAACTTACGTTTCTCCTATCGCTTCCTCTTCTCTTCCTCTCTCAGAATCTGTTCTTCCATTTCTTTATTTCTCATCTAGTTTTCTTTGTCTTGTGTATTTTTCCTACACTTGACTTTATTTGACCAAAGGAGGAGCTTAAGTCAGCTCCATTTCCTGTGCCAGCAAAAGTACTCAATATACTGTGTAAAAATAATTCATGGTCATCATTAACAAACATTTTTTTATACCTGATTCAGTGGAGCGCTTAAATATGTGAATAAAACTTAATAGTACACCTAGTGCAAACAAGGAATGTATATCATATTTTTAATATATATCGTATTTTTACACCTTTAAAGAGAAAAAAACCCCGAAATAATGCAGTACCCTTATGTACACAAGTGTGATATACACATAAATTGGAACACTCACATATTCCAGAGCTATAACCGAGCTCTGGGAGTTGTTTGCCTGTAGGTCCGTTTAGGCGACCTGCCCCTTTTTTCTTTATGAAGAGTAGTTTAGGCGTTTTCTTGTGTATTCAGCAGTAGTATGCAGTATCTCAAGGAAAGACGTGTTATATAGAGTGTGATACCGTTTGTAACACATATTTTCGTATAAATAGGTAAAATACTCACAAGCCTGGAGCCTAGAAATTGGCTCAGTTGAACAGCAGAGTATGGTTAGGGACCATACCACCCTTGGTTGTAGAATGCAGGAACACTGATGGTAAAAAATAAAAATAAAAGTATAAACCTTAAAAAGTATATACTTTATTAGAACTTACAATTAAAATATCAAATAATATTCTAAATAGTCCCAGAGACGCGTTTCTCAGACTGTGGGAATGTGGGACTTAAACATTGATATAACACTTGCACTCCAATAAGCGCTCATATACATCAACTGTGTTTTCATTAACAAACATGCTCTGTTTTCAGTATACCTACACTTCCAATTTTCTTGGTTTTAAGAATTGATGTACTTTAAAAAAAAAAAAAAAAAAATGAGGGTTGGTTTTGCTTTCTTTAGTTTTGATTTGTTTCTTTGATATTTATTAATCAATGGTACATACTGAGAGATGTACCTTACTAATATTTGTTTGAATATATTCCATTTATTCTCAGTGGGTTTATGCCAGCTAATGTTGTAAAGCTGCCATAATCTTATTGAAAATCTGCCTTTTTAAAATTATATGTTTTAGTATACCCCATGTGCTTTTGTTTTTTATTTAGTTTATTTCAAAAGACACCATATTGTAATAACTATTTTCTGTGCTCTCCTACTTGAATGTTGGCCAAACGATCAACATTGTTTGTTATAACTAGGGATGTGAATGGGCAAAAGGTTCGGTTTGGCATTCCGAAATTCGTCTATTTGGGAGTTCGGCACTTCTGAAATTCGGCACTTCGGGTAAGGTAGAGGTACCCCAACCCTACTCCTAACCCAGCCCAACCCTACCCCTACTCCTAACGCTACCCCTGTCACTACTCCTAACCCTACCCCAACCCCAATCCTACCCCTACACGTTTTGTCACTTTTCAGAAGCATCCGAATGTCCAATTTGTCAGAAATTAGTCTCAATTTTCATTCGGACAGAACCAAACTGCACATGTCTAGTTATAACCAGATCCAGACAAGCATCCTTACTAGTTGGTGCTTGTACCAGTTGGGACATTAAGGTAAGTGTCATATTGATAATACACATTATTACTATATTGTGTTACTAACCTGTTATTAATCAGTAATAACAACAATATAGAAAAATGTAGACTCTTCAGTCAAATTTCACACAAGCGTAGCAGGTCTATGAACAGTAATAACAATATATTCGGTAATGTATATGTGCTTTTCAGATGCATTTAGACTAATGTTGCTTTATGCATTTCTCTGAAAAACTTACAAAGCTCTGCTATGTCTTTATAACAAGCATGTCAAACTCACGGCCCATAAGCCGCGAGTTTGACATGTTATAGCAGAGTAGGCACCTGCTCTCCAGACATTGCAGGTGCCTACTCTGCTAAAATTTACGCAGCCGGGAGGAGAGGAAGCGAGGGAGCTCAGTCTTCCTGCTCCTCACTGCTCACTTGCACGCCCTCTGTAGTGGTGCCAGAATTATGACGTAATTCCGGCCCGGCATCCCTAAACTGCGTGAGTGAGGGAGCAGTGAGGAGCAGGAAGGGGGACCTTCAGAGAGAAGATCCCCACTGGACCCCAGGGAGAGGCCTCACACCAGCTCCCAAAGGTAGGGAGCATTAATAAAATGATGTGTGAGTGTGTGCAAGGATGTGTACGTGTAAATGTGTGTGTGTGTCTGTTAGTGAGTGAGTGTCTGACAGTGCGTGTGTCTATCAATGAGTGTGTGTTGCGATGTTCGTGGCTGGACAGTGGAGGACCTTGAGGTGCACAGAGGCATGCAATGCCACGTCACATTCAGACTTGACGTCAACGTGCTCCACCTTCACAGGGTTTCAAGGAGTAGTAGGAGGATCCACTTTGGCACAGGGTGCGGACTGTGCCATTGGGGGTATACCAGAGGTTGGACTCTGGAGTCGCTTACTGGTAGTGGCAATGTGAGTGGAGTCTGCTTGTTGGCTAATACTGTTTTTTTTTTGTTTGTTTTTTAAACAGGGGCCGGGGTTTAGTAGAGGGGGGAGCTGGGATTTAGTATGGGGGGGGGGGGGGGACTTGGATTTAGTATAGAAGGGGGGGCTGGAGTTTAGTAGTGGAGGGTGCTGGGGTTTAGAAGAGTGGGATGCTGTATACTCTATTTTGCAAAATAAACCTAAGTTTCTATGAAAATTTAAGTTATTTTATTTTATTTTTTAAAATGTAAAAAAATAATAATTTGCGGCCCACATAAACATGAAACCTTGTTTATTTGGCCCGTGCTTGCCTTTGAGTTTGACATGATTGCTTTATAACTTGACTTGTGCATTCACTTTCAAACAAATTGAGATACGTCCAATTATTGATTAATTGGTAGGTCAAGAAAATTCCAGAATAATGAAACTAAACAATGAATGAATGAGCTGTTTTTCTTATTCCATGGCACCGAGAGAAAAAAAAGATGATTGTGACGAACTGAGCCTCGTCACGTGTTCCTTGAGGGGCCTGCTGGCCAGCCTCTTTCCAAAAGACTATGGGCCCTTTAAAAGACTATGTGAACAGACTTGGTTCGTGGGATTTTATATTTGGTCCAGCAGCCGAACAGCCACACAAACCGGAGACCACCCAGGAGCTCGTTAAGCCTAATTGTTACTTTGTAGCAATTTCCACCGCAGTGTTCTAAGTATTCATCTGGGTGGCCGCAATTTCTATGGACGACCACGAGGTTGCCATCTTGTTCCTGCGAGCGCAGGCAGCGGTGTTTGGGCATGAATCTCATGGAACTGAAAACGGACACAGAAACTCCAGAACACCGCTGGACTTCCAGCATCACATGTGTTCAGTTCTACAACACTTAGAAAGGCGCTGTTCGATGGAAACGTTCCCATGAACAAGGGGATCAATAAAACTATTGATTCTGTTTGGTAGTTTGTTGAGTTTTCAAACTACCGAACTAGACCGACCGCAAGCCCTGATTCTCTTGAACTGTTTTGGGCATGGGACCAAGCTCTGTCTCTTTCTTATAATCTCCTTTTGAATTTAGAGGCAGAAGTATTACCCCCCTATATACAACTTTTGGAAAGGGATTTAAATACTCATTTTCAGCAGAGTAACTGACATTAGAACAGGTTAAAAGAGCCACTAACAGTTTAGCACATAGGAAGAGCTTTTGTAAATTGTCTATGAGGTGGTACCTAGTACCAGCAAGACTGGCACATATGTTTCCAGGTACATCTGCTACATGTTGGAGGTGTAACGATCAGGTGGGCAAACTATTACATATGTTTTGGACTTGTCCAAAAATCATTAAACTCTGGGAATTAATAGAACATTTTTTTACAAGAGCATTAGAAGTTAAAATACCAAGGACGCCAGAATGCTTCCTCTTACATATGTTTCCAAATACACTCAAGAAGACGAATTATATGTAATTACACATTGCCTTATAGCAGCAAAAACAGCAATTGCATATAAGTGGAAACAACCACAATGTCCCACCTTGTTAGAGATTATATTGCAAATCGAATCCACAAGTAAATATGAACAAATGATTAGTCGACTTCAAAATAAAGAGGGCATATACAATAAACGCTGGTGTATATGGACTCAGATTATAGATCATTATATATAGTACGGACTCAACAATTACAACTTTAAATATATAAAAATATAACAGTAAATATACAAAATTATAAATATCAATATTTGTAGGCCTGATTCAGTTTTGTGTTCCCTTACAGAGCCTTTTTCAAGAGTTTGCTGGCTGAGGACACAGCAATTTACTAAATGAATATTCTATAGAACTTTAGGAGTGAGCTACAGGTCTAGGATCTCCCCTCCCCTTCCCTTTTTTCTTTTTCTTTTTTTAATTTGTTTTGAGTTGGAGAACTACAAGAGATAGGTAGATAAAGAGTGATATTAAGATGATATTATGACTATAAGGTAGGATCAATAAGCCAAATGAAAACTAACGTAGAGTTGAGTGAGTGATAAAATTTTTTATTAATAAATGTGTTAAGACACCCTCGGCTAAAATCTGAATTCAATCTAATAGAAAAGTAAATAGAAAAGTAAAGATTTTATAGCTATAGTCGCTACAAGTAAAAGGGGGAAAGAATTTAGACATGTGCAATTCGTTTCGGTCCGAATATGAATTCGGACGAATTTCTGGTAATTCGGACATTCGGGTAATTCCGAATGTCCGAATAGCCGAAGTGCCGAATTACAGAGGTCCCGAAGTTCCGAAATTACCGAATTTCCAAAGTGTCGAAATGCCGAAGTTCCGAAGCGCAGTATTGCCTAAGTACTAATATACTTACCCAGTGGAAGAAGAAGAATGTTACACTGTATACAAGTTTAAATAAAAAAGTATACAAACATAGCCAGGATTCAGCTGTAAGCATTTGCAACACTTACAACAATCAAGTAACATGCATTCATATAAAATGTAAGTTACTTAGCCAGTCAATGTAATGACAGGAATGAATAAGTAGAAAACGCCCTAATTCCCACGGTATTAGGGAGCTATCTACTAAAAGGCTGAAAGACTTGAATTGGTCTTTCAGCCAAATTTACTAATACTAAGTAAAGATTACTTAGTATTAGTAAATTATGCCCCTACTCGCTATACCGCGAGTAGGGGCATGTCTATTAAACAGTGAGCCTGTGGCTGCTCACTGTAAAAAAAAAAACAAAAAAAACCCTCCCAAGCCTCCACCCGTGCAGCATGAGTGGGGGCTTCTAACCTGAAGGGGGGACCTATTGCTTGAACGGCGGGTGGGGGCCCTAAAGTAAAATAATGGGGGGAGGACCTAATGTCCTCCCCCTGGCCCCCACCCCTGAGCGGTGGGTGGGGGCCCTAAATTCTAATTATGGGGGGAACCTAATGTCCTCCCCCCTGACCCCCACCCCTGAGCGGTGGGTGGGGCCCTAAATTAGAATGAGGGGGGACCTAATGTCCTCCCCCCTGGCCCCCACCCCTGAGCGGCGGGTGGGGGCCCTAAATACTAATTAGGGGGGACCTAATGTCCTCCCCCTGGCCCCCACCTCTGAGCGGTGGGTGGGGGCCCTAAATACTAATTAGGGGGGACCTAACGTCCTCCCCTTTGGCCCCCACCCCTGAGCGGTGGGTGGGGGCCCTAAATGCTAATTAGGGGGGACCTAATGTCCTCCCCCCTGGCCCCCACCCCTGAGCGGTGGGTGGGGGCCCTAAATACTAATTAGAGGGACCTAATGTCCTCCCCCCGGACCTATTGCCTGAACGGCGGATGGGGGCCCTAAAGTAAAATAATGGGGGGGACCTATTGTCCTCCCTCCTGGCCCCCACCCCTGAGCGGTGGGTGGGGGCCCTAAATACTAATTAGAGGGACCTAATGTCCTACCCCCGGACCTATTGCCTGAACGGCGTGTGGGGGCCCTAAAGTAAAATAATGGGGGGACCTATTGTCCTCCCCCCTGGCCCCCACCCCTGAGCGGTGGGTGGGGGCCCTAATGTCCTCCCCCTGGCCCGCACCCCTGAGCAGTGGGTGGGGGCCCTAAATACTAATTAGGGGGGGACCTAATGTCCTCCCCCTGGCCCCCACCCCTGAGCGGCGGGTGGGGGCCCTAAATAAAAAAATTAGCCCCCCTCCCCAGATGACTAGGGGTCCCCAAACCCCTAGTCACCCCCTCCCCCAAAAAATTAACCCTACCTACCCCCCTCACCCTAAAAATAATGAGGGGGGACCATTAGCTAAGTACCTGTAAAAAAATAAAACTTACCATTAGATGTTTTCTTTCTTCTAAAATCTTATTTTTTCAGCCCCAAAAAAGGCCAAATAAAAGACGCACTTTAAAAAAAAAAAAAACGCTGTGTAATTTGACTCATAACACTCATAACACCCACGCTGTGTAAAATGACACAGAGCACTCTGTTTGGTGGATTTCAAGCTAACCAATCAGAGTGCTGTGACAGGTAAATGTAGAGACTTACCTGTCAGTCTCTTCATTTACCTGTCAGAGCACTCTGATTGTATGGCTTAAACCCACCAATCAGAGTGCTCTGAGCCTAATTGCAGGGCGGGGCAAGGCTTTACCAAGCGGCTACTTAGTATTAGTAAATTTGGCTGAAAGACCAATTTAGGTCTTTCAGCCTTTTGGTAGATAACTCCCTAATACCGTGGGAATTAGGGAGTTATCTACCAAGCGGCTGCAAGAGAAGTTCAGAAAATCAGAAGTACAGAAGTTGCCGATGTTCCGATGTGCTGAAGTCCCGAAGTGTCGAAGTGCCTAAGTTACTGAAGTGGCGAAGTTCCGAAGTGTTGAAGTTGCCGAAGTGTTGAAGTTGCCGAAGTGCCAAATTGCCGAAGTCCCGAATTTCGGAATGCCGAGCCGAACCGAACCGAAAAATGTTCCCATGCACATGCCTAAAAGAATTTAAGATTTTTCAAGCTCTGGTGTATATCCTTGCATACCTTAGAAATATGTAAATACACTAAATGTATGTCCTGAAATATTGTGCAATGTAACAATGTTAAACTGCACTTTATGTAGCTCCACAGAGCAAATTTATTTATTCCTTTCCTTTTTCTTTTTTCTGTATCCCCATTTATTTTTTGTATTTACTGTATTTATTTGGATTATTAAAACAAATAAAGAAAAATTAAGACATAAAAAAAAGGATTGTCAGGATACTCGAGACCCACGTGGCCAAGGACCTGCACCCGCCCCAGGAGCAAACAGCGTCACAGGTAGAGGAGATTGTAGGTCCCTCGTCCCCGCAGCACCGGGGTTGGAGACGGTCACTCCCATTACGTAACACCAGGCAGCGTTCTTGGGAGTCAAGAGAGTCGGTCCGATTCCCCAGCGGCAGTATGGTTTAAAAGGAGAAGAGACAACCGGTCTCTCTCCCCAGTGGCAGCCAGCATCACAGAGAGAGGAGATTGTAGGTCCCTCGTCCCCACAGCAACAAGCATAACTGAGTGGAGATGGTCGGTCCCACTACCCAGCACGAGGCAGCGTTACCGGGAGTCGAGACAGTCCGACTCCCCAGCGGCAGCTTACCCTTCAAGTGAGAGGAGACAATCGGTCTCTCTCCCCAGCAGCAGCCGGAGATATCAGAAGAGGAGACAGCTGGTCCCTCTTCTCAATTACAGGGGGATCTCATAGACTGGTAATGGGGGAAACCCCAACTGGCAGTTGGAGATGGGACCAAGGTCTCTCCACCAGCCCTACAGGGATGCTGGGCAGACGGCCTAGATCCCTAACTTCAGCTCAAAGTACCAGGAGGCAGCCTACCAGACAGGGAGAGGGGTAATCAGTCCCTCTCCCCAGAGGCAGCTGGAGGTACCAGAAGAGGAGACAGATGCCCCCTCATCCCCACTACAAGAGGAATACCGGGAGGAGGTGGATGATTCCCCCTCTCAGCAGCAGCTGCCCAACCGGGTCCGGGGGGTAGTGGAGAAGACGGCAATACATACTGACCCCATCCCAGTGGAAGAGCTCGCATCTGGGCAGAGAGAAGCTGGCCTCCTCCCTCCCCTTTGTCAAGGGCCTGAATACCCACAGGCCATCCCAGCAGCGGAGCTGGCATCAGGGCAGAGTGCAGTTGGCTTCTGCCTTACCAGCCCATGTGGTTTGGGACCGGACGACCCACTGTACTACCCAGCTGACTACGGGGCAGAGCACAGCTGGCCTCTGCTCACCAAGTACCGACAACTCCATGCCTGGGAGCACAAGGGAGATCGGGGGTGACGGATGCCCACTCAGCAACCTGGGACATACAGGACAGAGCCGGACACCAGAGGCCACCAGGTCAAGTGGTTGTTTATGGGTGGGCTACTCGACTAACTCCGGTACCGACCGACAGAAGGTCAGGTACCTGGTAAGTCTTCCCTTGGGGGGGAGAAATGTGATAAACTGAGCCTCGTCACGTGTTCCTAGAGAGGCCTGCTTGCCAGCCTCCTACCAAAAGACTTTGTCCACACCACGAGGTAGCGGGCATTTTGCGTCCGCGAACGCATGAATCTCATGGTACTGAAAACGGACACAGAAACTCCCGAACACCACTGGACTTCCAGCATCGCCTGCGTTCAGTTCTACAACGCTTAGAGAGGCGCTGTTCAGTGGAAACATTCCCATGAACAAGGGGATCAAGCTCCAGGGTAAGACTATTGACTCTATTCAGTGGTTTGTTTGGTTTTCAAACTACCGAACTAGACCGACCACAAGTCCTGATTCTCTGGAACTGTTTTGGGCATGAAATTACTGAACCCCTTAACTGATCTGGGTGATGTTTGGATATGTTGGTCACCCAGGTAAGGGCTATCAGATGATTTAACTGTTGTGGGGATTTTTTGTGTTTTAAGGTATTTGGGGTGTTTTGTAAAATTGTTTTTTTTTGTGCTTGGAGATAATTTAGTTTAATGGTGCTTGACTCAATTATCTCCCAGGCATAGGGGAGGGATTTACCTATTGTTATGGGAGTGTCCTGGACCTGAGAGCCAATGTAATTGTGTATATGGTTTTACTGTGGTTTACTCTCAGGTCCAGGGGGGAGTGCTCCTTACATAGGGACCTGCATATAAGGCCAGTTGTGGCTGCCATTAAAGAGATTCGTTTTACCCTTCATGAAGTCTAGGCTCATGTTTGGGGGTTGGAGAACTATATTCACTCCAGGGATTGCTATAATCACTATACTCCCTGGGATCACAACGATTGCTCTTGTAAGAGCAGCCTGCTTCATTCTCTGGACTAGGAGAGGTCTACCGACTGGAGGCTGAATCCTGGACAGCAATACCCCAACCAAGCTGCGGCAATTTGTGGGCTTTACGGTGGTTATGGTGTTCCAGTGTGGTGCTTATGGTGCTCGCAAGTACTAGGAAGCCGCGTGTGACGGAGGCAGCCGGTCGGGGTGCCAGGCAGTCCGTCACAATGATTATTGAAAATAAATAAATAAATGATTGACAGGGTACAGCCACAAGTGTTTTACAGATTAAGTGAGAAACGTCCAAAAGAGGTAAAAAAAATTATATTTAAAATGTATGTTTTCCCCAAAACGAAAATTTGGCTGAACTGTAAGGCTACATCAAAGAAACTGAGTTCCACAAAACAAAATTTGTTTTGAATAAATCATTGCAGACAAACTGTTTTTTTTTTTTTTGTCTCACGCAAGTCTATTTTAAACTGTCTCATATATTAAAATCACAGTACAAGGAAAAAAAAAGTGACAAGCCACTGCATTGCACACAGTGGTAGCCATCACTTGTGCAGGCTGGGTGAGTGGCAGTATGAGGAAAGCAGTCATAAACAAAAAGAGGCGGCTCTCTAATTAGGTAGTTTAGGCAGCCGCCTAAGGCCTCGCGCTGACTGGGGCCTCGTGGCCGCCTAAGCCACCTTAGGGCAGATTGTGCCGGGTCCGCAGTCAGTAACCCAAGACCATGACACCAGGAGGGGGCCTAGTGGCTTGTTCAGTGTGCCGCCGGGTGCGAGGCCCCTCCAGTCTGCAGAGAGTGCCCATCGCAGACACCGGTCTGCAGCTCCACAGTGGGCAGAGCTGCCGACCATGTGTCTTGTGAGAACTGGCCAACCAGAGCGTTGCCGCGGGTTACCACGGCAACACTCTGACCAGTCTCGTGAGATGCATGGTCTGCAGATCTGCACTGGACCACCAGGGATCCCACCGGACCACCAGGAAATAAAAAAAAGGTATGCAGTTCCCTTACCATCACCCCCTCTCCCCATCACCCCCCTCTCCCTCTCACCATCACCCCCTTCTCCCCATCACCCCTCTCCTATCACCTCCCGGTCACCTCACTCTCATTATCACCCCCTCCCCTCTCCACCTCACCATCACCCCCTCTCCTATCACTTCACCATCACCCCCTCTCCCCCTCTGACCATCACCCCCTCTCCTATCACATCCCGGTCACCCCCTCTCACTCTCATCGTCACCCCCCTCCCCTCTCCCTCTCACCATCACCCCCTCTCCTATCACCTCACCATCACCCCCCTCTACCTTTCATCATCACCCCCCCTCACCATCACCCCCCTCTCTCTTAATCATACACACAGTCAGGAAACATAGCTTTGCCATAAACACAATGCACAAAGGCAACAGGCAGACCCCCCATACACACAACACACTTCAAGCAGCTACCCCATACACATACTGTCACAGAGACATACATTCACACACACAAGGATACTCTGTCAGACACACACTCTCAGGCACATACACAGGTAGACAGTGCATGTATTGCAACTCTATTTTTTTCACTCTGGTGTTAATGGGGCCTCATGTTTGAGTTTCGCCTAAGGCCTCATAAAGTCTAGTGCCGTCTCTATAAACAAACCCATGGATCGAGAGGTGGGGAATTTCTAAGGATAACAGCCTGTATGCAAGGGTTATCTAAATTGTTCATATGTGTAAAGGATAACTGTAAAACGTCAAGTAATAGAGAATGTTTATCTTCTATGGAACAAAAAAAATCACTGTACAATACAGGAGACACAGTGTTGTGGGTCACAAAATCCCAAGCATTTAGTTTTTGGAAAATGGAGAAGTGCTTCCTAGTGCAGCCAGTAGGGCCCGAGCACTACAGACCCTCATATTCCCTCACAACATGCGTGGCATTATAAAATATAATAGCTGGGGCAGGACCTGGCTGCCATACTGGACAGACACATGTAGCCAGAGCTCTGTGCAGGGGTGCTGCAAATTCCTATTTCCTCATAAGAATACCCAGACTTTTCATCTAGAGAGACTCATGGCAACTTATCAAGCTTGCTCTGCACATAACTTGAATCGGAAGAGCTGATCCTGGGCGGGTGCACAGGGTGAATAGCGCCCAGGCTCTCTGGACAGAGAGCCGTATCGTCAGGGAATGTACCACTAGGCTGTACCTTCTCATATTAGATTGCAAACAATCTTCCACCAGGGAACAGGATTACCCCCTTCCTGGCCCAAGGTAAGCATTATGAGGGTGAATACATAATTTTTTTCTTCAGGCCAATGCCTTACTGTAGCCCTAATCTCCCTACTACAATCCCTAACTCGCTACTACAACCCCTATACCACAGCTCCTAACTCCATACTAAAGCCTCTAATCCCCCTACTACAATCTTTTTAACCAAATAGCAGTCTCTATTCCCTAATTGCAGCTCCTATACCTACTATAGCCCCCAAATTCCCTACTACAGTCCCTTATTCCCGCTAGAGCATCTACCCGCGACTGCAGCCCCTATCCCTCACTACAATCACTACCCTCCAAATATAGCTCCTATCCCCCACTACAGTCCCTAACCCCAAATGCAGCCCATAACCCCCAATTGCAGCCCATACCCCCACTACAGACCCGAAACCGACTCACTACAGTCACTTTCTTCCAAATGTAGCTCCTTTCCCCATCTACACGCCCTACTCTCCAAGTGCAGCCCCTAATCCCCCACTACATCCACCAGGATTGACTCTGGGAACCAAGCATTTTTGGCAGTGCAAGCATGATAACGCACTGCGGACTACCCAAGGGTCCGGGTGTGAGAGAGGCAGCAGATATTTTTGCCCTTTGCCACTTGGGAATCTACAGAACATGACTGACTCCGTTCCCCCTTTCTGATGGAGAGGGTTATCTCAGCATCTCAACTTACTGGCACTCAATATGGTGGAGGCCACGTGTGTCAGGATTCCCCCATATCTTCCTTCCGATCGGCATTACCCGTATGACTTGCGGGTTTCGCCAATCCCACTCTGCCCATGCGTGTGACATCACGCGCTTTCCATTCAAAAGGAATCCCCGGCCGCATCCAAACTGCTCAATCAATTTGTGCCTCTCTCCTACCTTGCTGATTGCCAACGGAGCACTTCTATTTGATTACTTGGGTACGGAACCTCTCTTGCTTGATCCTGACTACGCTGACTACTCCACTCCCAAACCAGGAACAGACTTCACCACAAATTCCTCCATTGCTCCATGTACTACAGGGAACCATATTCCACTCTATTCTGGAAAGGACTTTATAATTTTAGTTATTTTCTAATTTAATTTATTGCCAGAATCTAAAGGACTGTGATATATTTTCCCAAAGCAGGATCTATTTTTTTGTAAATCTTTATTTTATTTGTGCATAGGAAGAACAAACACGTTTGCACTGCCACGACAGCTGGTGCAGACAAATATGTAAACATATTATAACATTGGTATGTCATCGAAAACATAGCACATTTTTATGTTTTTAAGGGTTAAATTATATAACAAGTTGAGTGTTGAACATGCTTATAGAGTTCGAGCTACTGCTAGTTTACACATTTTTAAATCATAGGGATAATCTAGTAGTTCTTTTTAGTAGTATGTGACATGCAGTTTTAACAAAGCTTTGTGTAGACAAGCGTATGGAACATGCTTTGAAACTTTTATATTATATGTAGTGCTACTACATCTAACATTCAACATTGCGTTCTCTATTAACATTACTAGTTGAGCCTCTGTGAGCAAGCCAAAATTTGCAGACATATTTTATGTATGAGTGGTAGTCGTGAATGGTTAGGCATGCTTTGAGCATGTATGTTAAGCGTGAGGTGGCAGACGTAGACCAGAGAATGCATATAATTAGGCAAAACAATAGAGAATCAAGCAAGAACAAAACATTACTTAGCCCCCCAAGCCTGCCCATCTCCAGTGCCTGATTAGTTAAAGGGCAGTTGATAATTACATGGCATTGTCACCCCTCCTGATGTAGTAATAGTAAGTGCAGTTGATCTGGATGTGAAATGAAAGTCTCTAGTACCAAGACAAGTACTTGGCAGGTGTTGGAGTTAGAGGTGATAGTCAGGCACCATGCTAGAGACAAAGTCCCGTTCTCCCTTCATCTGTCGCCATGCACGGGCAGAGCAAGGTTCCCGGGTTGGTGGACTCTTCGTTAGGCTGGCAGGGTTCTGTGGGTGTTGCAGCTGGAGCCCCTCTGAATCTGCCTGGACCAGCCCTCCTCGCTTGTTGTGAGCCTGAGCTGCGATGTAGCTGCGAGGACTGCATGCAATGTTTCCATGCTGTACCCGGCATGTCTCGCCGGACTTGCTTTGCGGTCTGTCGTCGCAGTGGATGGCGTGATGGTGCATAGCTTGCCGTTGCCGCCATCTTGTAAGGTAGGCCTTGGTGGTCTCGTGCCGCCTATTCTCCACTCATCTTGAGCTTTCCGCGGGGGGGGGGGGGGGGGAACGGGACCGGCAAGCCTCTCAAAAAGCCGGTGTGTGGCAGTTGGGGAGGGAGGCAGGGCAGCGGCTGTCCACCCCGCTCTCCTCCCAAGTAGGCCGCAGCTACCGAAGCTTCATGCTTCCCTCAGGGGACCCAAAACTCCCAATCTCGGGCTCCACCCCCTCTTCCACCACCGTGTGAGTATCTTGTGGGCTCATGTCGAGTACCAGGGCTGCGAATTGTGGCTTAAAAGGCCAGATTTCTCCGTAGCCTCTCCTGCATGCGACCGGTCAGCATGGCGGTCCGGCCCCGCCCCCCAGGATCTATTTTTTAATCTGTGTTACTTTTGAAGTCTAATGGACATTGCTATTTAATCCAAATCAGGATCTACTTTATTTTTCACTACTGAAGTCTAATTATCTCTGAAGCAATCCTAGGCGGGATCTATCTTTACTTATGCATTATTATTTCCAATTCATATTGCTGCAGAGGACTATTAAAGTGGAAATACCAAAATTCAATTAAGTATATTTTATTAAAGTGATATTATCAAATGTATTCTTTCATCTGCAGTTGTGTTCCAAATTAAGTTTTTCTAAAAGTATCACAACGTGGCAGGCAACATTTGCAGTGCCTCAGACATATACGGTACTTTGGTGGCCTTAGATTTTCTCTGCACCATCTTCTAGCTAATGTTGGAGTCCAGACAGGGAGACGCCAAAAATCCATCATACTATACAGCAGCCTGAACAACTGCTCCAGGAAATAAGGCCTAATCCTGCACTGATGGAGTGCAACGTGTCAGAGATCCCTAAGTCTACTCCGTTGACATTCTCTGGGAGAGCCTCTGAGGAAGCCATCCTCCAGCATCACCTTCACTCCACCAAAGCCAACACATGGGGTATGTGGCTTGGAAGGTTCTGAGCTCATGCTCATATCCTACCCTAGCATCACGTTCTGCAGAACCCGGGGACCCCAGGGGCATGAAAATGGAACTGCATGAATTTGCCTCTCCAATGGGAATAGACTAATAACCTGTGCATGAGACTGTTCCACCTTATTCCAGCTTGCACAGCAGTATAGAAGCTGAGGCCCATGTCAAGTTGGCCTGCTGCCAAAAGTTTATTTTTCTTTTTGTTTCGTGTACCAAACATTTTTATTTATCTATTTTTCATGTTTTTGATATGTCTTTACCAGTAAGTGTTATTATGTATGCACTTCAAAAAATAAAGAATGTTAAAAATAATTATATATATATATATATATATATATATATATATATATATATTATTATTATTATTATTATTATTATTATTGCCATTTATATAGCGCCAACAGATTCCGTAGCGCTTTACAATATTTTGAGAG